>NC_050534.1:313548-335000 GCF_002922805.2 Oryzias melastigma
TAAAAAGGAACCAACTTTTTGCTGCGTTATTATAACTCAAGAAACAAATAAATTAAAACAAAACCACTGTAACCTAATTATCATTATTGCTCCAAAAAGTGACCTAAAAATATATCCCAACATGATTAAATAAGGAGTTGGGTTGAAGAAAAAACCAAAGGGGTTTGGATGATTTAATGTGATGTTTTAAAATCATGTTTTCTCTGCTTTTAAAATAGAATTTTTGAAATATGTTTACTCATGAAATTCAAAAGGACGATGTCCCGTTTCTTTTTGTAAAATGAGGATAAACCACTGAAGTACTAAAACATTTTTAAGATGGTAAAAGTGGGACGGGTTTGAGGCAGAAGTTCAGACTCTTTTGTGATGAAAGTGATGATATTTTACTTAGTGGTCAAAACATTCCTGTATGGAGCTAAATTGGGGACAATATTATTTGAAACCCAAGTAAAATAATTTGAAATAAGTATTGGTGTTTGGGCAAAAAAAGTCAAATTTCCAAAAGTTTTTCTTGTTCTAAAACAAATTAATTTTTTTTTCAGCTTAAAATGTTTTGTTTTTTTAGGTTTCAAAGCTCAAAATTTTAATTTCAAAAACCAACAATTTGAAATAGACATTTTGAGTTTTGAAAACTAAGAAATGGGACATTTGAAGCTGAAAACAATTAAGTTTATTTCAGAAAAGCAAAAATATTTTACATTTTGTTGGCCAAACAGCAATACGTTTTTCAGTTTGTTTTATTTGGGCTTCCAAAATACTGGCCTAAATTTAGCTCCATATTAATGTACCTGATCATTTTTTCCTCATGTAGTTTCTTAACTTCTTTCATGTCCTTCCTTTGAGGCTTCACTTTTATCGCTCATGAAATATTTGTACAGAACTTCAACCATCAGCATAAAAAGGTGCAACTTCATCAACACACCTGATTTCATGCTTAAGCAGCCATCAGGAGCAGCATCCACAGCGACTGCTGCTCACACAGTCAGATACTACAGCAGCTGCTGTGGTTCCATAGTCCTTCCATGCATCTGCATGAGCAAGCGTCTTACGCTAACACACCTTCACAGTCCGGCAGGCGGTTGCTCCATTGTGCTTTTCCGCTCCGGACGCTGCAGTAGATTTTCTCGCTGCCGACCAGCTGGTAACCTTCTCTGCACCAGAAGGCCAGGACGCTCCCAATGGACACTCCGGAGCCGTCCTCCACGTAGAAGGAGCCCCGGCGAGGCGGCAGGATGGCGGGGCACGACACACCTGGTCGGAGACGAGATGAAGAGGATGCTCAGGAGAAGGATAACATGACATGGACCACAATGACTTTGCTTTTAGTTATGTTTCAGCTAAAGTTTGATAAGAATAAACTGCAAAAGTGCAGACAGGACCAAGTGAACTTCTCCAGTTTTAAGTCAAATGTATTTATTTTAGCTGATAAAAGACCTGAAAGGTTATATTTTCACTTTGATGGACTCACTTTTAGAAAATGACACCCTCTGTCATGTGCACTTTTAAGCAACCAACAGTTTGCTTCAAAGAATTGACAGTATATTTAAATATTTAAAATTAATATATTTTTTAAGCATTCAATGAAATCCCAAATGTTTTTTCTAGATTATTTTTTAATGATATGTTGAGTGATTTGTTAAGTTTTTATTCACATCAACGCTAGCTTAAGATGCAAAAATACTGACTTGAGTTTTAAGGAGGAAAAGCTCCTCATTTACAAACCGTTTATAATATGATCCGAAGAATTTAATATTAAGAAATTTAGCAATATTTCAATATAGCAAGTAGTCATTTAAAAAAACGGAATAACAAAAGTCTCTATAAAATTTCAGAATTTGAAAAAAACCTTTCCCGCCAAATATGTTTTTGAGATTTATGGAAGCAGCCATTTTGACAGGAGCAGCACTACTACTGCCCCTAGTGGAATAATGATGAACTACAGGGTGGAAATCCTGGACCAAGTTATATATTATAGGTTTTCAAGGAAAGTTTTTATTATGCTGAAGAGATAGAAGTCTTACAAATGTGCCTATCACAGATGATGCAAAAAGAGTTAAGCAGTAAAAACAAATACAAAGTGTTTCACAAGTTCAGAAGAACAACTCCTTCTTTGATCAAATACCTCAAAGCCTCCAAAAACTCCCTAACTCATCCTAACCCGTTCTGATACATCCACTTCAGACAAATAGATCCATCAGCGTCTTTGTTTTCCGGATCTGAGCTGGAATTTGGATCTAAACTATACGGCTGGATAGCGATGATATTGATCACCATTTTGATGCCGTTATGATGGGGGTGTGAGGGGCTGTAAGCTAACAGGAGAGAGTGTAAACAAAGGGATGATGGGAAATAAAGGCAGGCTCACTCCATGTCAACGGTTCCTCCCACAACTCAGAGATGAATTTCTATTGAACTCCTGCTGCTCTGTGCAGTGACAGTTAATGGGACTTTAACTTTATGTTTAATTTTAAATACGTGCGGCCAACAAAAGAAATCCAGCCTTGGACAAACTTAAAATGCAGCAACGGGATCCTGGCTGCACGTATTACATGTGGACAAAACATGAATTTCATCATATTCTGTACTGGTCACATGTAAATATGTGTAAATAACATCTGCCTCATTATAAATGTCTGAAAAAAACCTTGTATTGAGGAGGTATTCAAGTGTAAAAATGCATTAAAAACATTCATTGGGGAGTAAGCTGTCCAGGACACCTGTGAGGATGTTATATGTGCTTGAACAGCATGAGTGGTGAACTGTAATACCACCGCCGGCCACTAGAGGCCACGCTGTTGTCACGTAACGTGATGGAGTTGGAGATTAAACCGGTGACTGCTTGTGGATCTGAAGAAGCAGCGGGGCTGCTAGCGCTCGGAAATACGCTAAAACATCGGTTTATAACTTTACAAACGTCCTGCTAAAACAAAACCGCATTACTGACATTAGGGGGAGAATTCAGCCCAATACGCTGGAAATAATCGTGTCTGTATGTTTACCTTTGCTGGATTTCAGGCTGGCTTGTCTGCAAACGTCGCTTCAGGTTTTCTTGTGTTTTTGCCTGTGATGGTCGCTCCACACAACGTCTTGTTGAGGGTTGCGTTAAATGTAACATTTGTCCCTACATGTACTCTTCTTTTCTACCTGGAGTAGACATTTTTCACCTCTATCACAGACACAATTCATTGAATTAGCGCCTTAGCGGGCTGCTGCAGGGCTCTGTGTTCTGATTGGATCGCTCTGCATTTGCTCCCACCCTCCTCCTCCAGCAGTCATTATGATTGGATGCCGTCTTCGAAGAGCATTTTTGTTTCATTTTTATTCGTTGACAAAAAAGTCTATCAATTTAGTTAAAGTTTTCGTGTCTGGGTGGGAGTTTTGGTTTTGTTTTTTTTTTCGTTTTCGTTGGATGAATAATGTCGTTGAGGAAGACGATGACGAAAATTTTTTGTCAACAAAATTAACACTGCATTTCAAGACGTCTATTGATGACTCCACTGTGTTCTGATGGTGAAAATGTTGATGGTTTATTCAAATATTGCATTTAAACACGTTTTTTGTTCAAAATTGTTCGACCGCAATGCATTGTGGTCTATATTCGCTAATCTAGTGAGTATCGATGCATGCTAGTTTTTCGCAAAGACTTCTGGGAAATTTCTACTGCACTGGATTTTTGAATTAATAGATTCAGACAGCACTAGAAAATGGTGAACACACTATATAGTGAGTGGGGAAATTCGGACGTGTCTTTCATGTATTGGAATAAAGCTGAGAAAGAAAAAGTCTGGAGGAACATTTACCCCACTTCAGGATTTCACACTAAAGCTCTTCCAACTGTGATTCATGTGCTAGTCAGACCTGTGTGAATGCAGGTCATGCCCGGTGTGAACGCAGCAGAAGAGTCTGAGTGAGTTCAGATTCATACAAGTAAATGAGCAAAGATGCACAGATGAGTGTCGTAACGTCCTATATGTGCTCTCGAGTGCTCAAGAACCTCAGAGATCTGGCGATGCATCATCTATTGTTAGAGCGCTGCAGGAATTCAAACGCACAACAACACAGTCTGTGTGAAGCGCACACCCTGAAGATTGTGGGGAAGAGCAGAGCGCTGCCTCCCGGTGCTGCTATAACAAGCGGTGGCCAGAGGGGTGCGTGAAGCTCAGCTATGTCCACTGTAATCTGTGCGTGCATGAAGAAGTGTGTTGTTTGTGTGTGTGTGTTGTTGGGGGGTCATCACGGCATAATATTCAAGCTGCTCTCTGCTGATTACCAGTGACAGATGGGGGATTTCTGCTGCAGCAGAGACGGTTAGGCAGACGATCCCGTGATCCCGTGCGGAGATGATGACATCCCCCCCAGCATGCACTCGTGCACTCATCCAGGCACGTGCATGCAGCACAGGGACACAAGGACGAGCTGACGCTGTGTTTGAACGCCCGCCTCACTTCAGAGAGCTGCTTCGCTCTGCCAGGGAAAACCTGCTGGCATCAACATGTGGAAGAACACCAACATCCGTCTGAGCCAGAGGCCTCCACACTCACACAGCCAAAGCACATACCAATCATTTTCTCTTTTTCTGCCCATTCTCTGTAAACCTTAGAGCACTGGTCCCCAACCTTTTTGAGGACGTGGACCAGTTTCAATTATGTAATATTTTCACGAACGGGACTGAAGATATTAAACTTCCGGTTCCCGAATAAACAAACAAAAAAAAAATCTAAATAAAATGCTACTTCAAGAAATTTAGTTTTTAAAAAAGTCTAAATATATGAGTAGATCTAATTAATGAAGATGATAAAGATTCAACGAGTCGTTTCTTTAAAAAAAAAATAAAAATCCACAAAGGAAACATCACACAATTTTTATACTTTGGTGTGTATGTGACCCCCAGGCCTCCTTTAAAAAAGAGATTTTAAATCTCAACAGGACTTCCCTGGTTAAATAAAGATAAATAAAAAAAATAATAAAAAATAAGAGAAACTCAGATCATCCAGCTGTTATGCTAACATTGATCTACAAGCTCAAAGTGAGGCAGAGCTCACTTCCAGACTGAGATCAGAGAAGTGAGGTTGTAGACAGAAGAATTAAGTTCAAAACTGCAGAACTCTTTTGGGTCAGGACCATCAAAAGACAGGCTAACCACTATTTGGTTGTTCCCTACAGAGAGGCTGGAACAAAACCCTCAAATCTGGAGCCACAGCAGCATGTAGTCTGGTAAAGAAAAAAACATGAGGGTCAAAGAAGCAAAAAGATAAATAAAAAAGTATAGACAATAACTGCACAGTTTCTCCTGGTGTGATACGGATCCATGCTGCCTGTGGTAGCAGTTTCACTACAAGCCCCTTCCCCCAACAGAATACCAAAACAACAGGCCTCTGTCAGACCAACTGAACAGCTTCTATGCACGGTCTGACAAAAACATCATCCAGGCACAGATGTTCCCATTGTCACCCAGTGATACAGCACTTCAGCTATCAAGCAGCTGAAGAGAGAACGCCTCTCGCCAGTATCAACACTCGGACAGGAGCTGAACAACACAACATCCTTGGGCTTGTTTTGAAGGACAGTGTAGATCAGGAGTGTCCAAAGTCAGTCCTTGAGGGCCGGCCTCTTGCTGGTTTTCCAGAATCCTGCCTTATCTGTTGCTGATTACCTGGATCAGGTGTGTTTAGCCAATAAGGAGCTTCAATGGCTGCTTGGTTGGAAAACATGTAGGACTCCGGCCCTCAAGGACTGACTTTGGACATCCCGGTGTAGATCAACCAACGTCTTTCACACATTGATCAGTCAGGAAGTAGTGCGCAAATGACAGCAAAACGCCACCTGAGGCCTTAGACAGAACAGCTCAAGGGTGGATAAGTCGTGTCTGACCTGCCTAGTATCCTTACACACGCACAACAATGGTATGTTCCATTTTCATGACATCCCTTAAGGCACATGTCAAAGTCAAGGCCCGGGGGCCGAATCCGGCCCTCCGGGTAATGATATTAATATATGTATATATAAAAATGGGAGGAAAAACAAGTGTTGCGTTTATATTTTTGTTGAGTGTATGTCTATGTTTATGTACTATTACCATTTCAAATCAAATCACAGAGGAGCTCGCTACAGCAGAGCTCACCAGCTCCATAAAGCAGAGCTTGCTGTAAAGGAGCTCGCTAGGATGCTATAGAGGAGCTTGTTAGCATGCTACTGTGGAACTCGCTAGTATTTCACAACGGAGCTCACTAGCTTGCCACAGTGGCGCTAACTAGGATGCTACAGCGGAGCTTGTTAGCATGCTACTGTGAAACTGTAACGAAGAGGCTGAGGCGTTGAGATCCATATGCAACAGCTTTTAATAGCAGAAGATCCGACAAGGGCAAAAGCAAGGCGAGGTCAAAAATCCAGGCAAAAGGTCAGACAAGGAGCAAGGCAGGGAGAGGTCAAAACACAAGAAGGCAAGAGGAATAAACTGCTCAGAGTTGTATGACAGGCAAATACAATACTTCGCAAAGAGCTGAGTCCAGGAGGTGACTAAATACACGGAGATAATGAGCATGATGAGAACCAGCTGGTGATGATGGCAGGCAGGAGACAGGTGAGGAGATGGCTGGTTAAAACTCAGGTGAGGGGTCCCTCTGGTGGTTGGAGGTGGAACTGGATGATGGATCCCTGACAGGAACTTGCTAGTATTCTACGGCGGAGCTTGCTACGGAAGAGCTCACTAGCATGCTCACTACTCTGTCCACGGCGCTGCTAGTTACCATAGCAAGCTAACCCGCTGAATCCCTACTTAAATCAATGTGGGCAAACACAGGAGGGGCCACCACAAAAACTGCAGACAAACCCATTCGGGGTCCACATTTTCTGCCCACTTTTAAACCATATGGGGCCATCTTGGCCTTGCTGGCTGGGTATGTAGACTTTTTATTGAAATTACCCAGTCGAATGCAAGTTGCAGAGGCTGTCGAGTATGTAGCTTTACGCCAAATGTGATGCTATAGCTTAAAAAGTGCAAATTAACCAAATCTATGACCACAATTCTACAGAAATCTAACTATTGGGTCAGAACTGGTTAAAGTTCTCAAAGATTCACATTCTTATAGGGAAAAAAACTGTCTTTACATTTGTTACCCATCCTTTTCTTTGATTTTATTTAAAAGGGAGCCGGACAAAGAAAAACAGTCTTTTTTAAGCCCTTTGGAAAACAGATTAAACCAAAACTGAACATTGCAGCCCTCAGTCTTCCTTTACACGACTGCCCTTTTCTCTGCTCAAACAATACTCACACATATACTTCTGAGTCAGACCTTAGCGGACGTTGCTAGTCTGAATTGAAGCTAATGACGGTTGGCGTTCAGAGCTGATGGCTCGCTCAGCCACGTGCTCCCATCTTCTCCTTTGTTTTCCTTTTGCTCCAGCTGCACTCTTATGTGATCTGACCTCAAACATCTCTCCTCTGTGTCCCCCCATCAGTGGAGCTATTTCTGCTGCTCCTCGTGGATGCATTGTAGCACAACTGATTATCTAATCCCCTTAAACCTGTCTCTGCCTGCGTAGTGGATGTTCCTGTGTAAAAAAACACGCGTCTTCTGATCTTGTGACTCTGTTCATATCCAGCTGGAGGCTTTCAGTTTCAAAACATCTGATAAGTCAGTTTTTTTAGGTTTGAAAATGCTAACCAGCACATTAGTGGTGATTGTGCTTCAGCTGACGAGTTTTTCCATTAACTAACAGCTTTAGGTGAATCTGACAGACGGTAATCTGCTAAACTGAGCACAACTGGGACAGCTAAGGTAACCCTCCAACAGTAAAGGGTGTTTTATTGTGTAGAAAGGAAGAAGTTATTAAGGTAAAAAATAGGAAATTACTTAAGATTTGTTATTTATTTATTTATTTTTTGCTATACTGATGGTTATGTTTTTTGAGTTTTTGACATCATTCACCAAAAGAAGAGCTAATAAACATGAATACGTTTACGCAAATGTCAGATCATTTACGTAAACGGTATGGTGGCCGACACGGCTCACATAAATATAAAACAACAAAAGCGGAAGCACTACAATGAAAACCACAACAAGATGACAAAAGCCACAACAGAAATGGTTCACAACAGTCGTCAGATCTCTGTCTGTGGGGCAGCAAACCCCCAACCAGCCAGTACAGCAGCCGTCACCGCCACGGCTGCTGTACTCCAGCTCCATAGTTATGATGTTTTTATTGCAATTCAAGACAGTAATCAAAATAATGCAACAGTTAGTTAAAAGAATTACAAAAAGATCCTCCAGCTTTATTTTTATTTATCTCTTCTCAGGTTTATGCTCAAAGTTTCAAGCAGCGCCAAAAGCTTAAACCGAATGAAAACAAGTCAGTTTCCATTTCTGTTGTGAACAGTTTCTGTTGTGTTGTGGCTTTCATCGTTGTGCTTCAGCTTTTGTTTTTATGTTGGGACTTTTCTTGTCATGCTTCAGCTTTTAACGTTGTGCTTCCACTTTTGTCGTTGTGTTGTGGTATTTGTCATCTGGTTGTGGCATTTATCATTGTGCTTCCGCTTTTGTCGTTGTGTTGTGGCTTTTGTTGTTGTGTTTCCATGTTTGTTGTTGTGTTGTGGCTTTTGTTGTGGTATTTGTCATCTTGTTGTGCCTTTCGTCATCGTGCTTCTGCTTTTGCCGTTGTGTTGTGGCTTTTGTTGTGGTATTTGTCGTCTTGTTGTGGCTTTTGTTGTTGTGTTTCCATGTTTGTTGTTGTGTTGTGGCTTTTGTTGTGGTATTTGTCGTCTTGTTGTGGTTTTTTTGTCGTGTTTCGGCCTCTGTCGTTGTGTTTTGGCATTTCTGTGAGCCGTGTTGGCCACCGTACAATGAAAATGACCGTATCAGTAATGTGTTGTGTATTAAACAGAGGACAGAGTCTCTTTGCAGACTCGATTCTGCAGCGGCTCCTCCCTCCTGAGCTGACTGAAGGCTCATTTCAGCCTCTGACTTTGGGATTTGTTCAGCCACTTTGAGGCTGTGGGAAGGTAATAATGAAGTTGAGCTTCTGCCAGTGACCATATTGGATTGACGGGCACCAGACAGAGAGAAGTCTTGTGTGTTGCTGACATAAATACCTCTGGCTCTGTGCATGAGTGTATTTGTCTCCAAGGAAATTCTACCCACCGCCGCGCCTGAAGAAGCCCCCCCAAACCACCACCACCTCATCCATGGCAGATCCAAACTCACACAAAAGCAGCTGTATTCCTAAATATGACCCCATATGATCCCTAAGACTTTGTTATTTCTGTAAAATGATAAATCTTTAGTTTAGTACACCTTCATGAAAGCGTTGAATGGATTGACTGAATGGACAAAGGTAAGTGGGTTTAAAATATACCTGTCCTGCTGTGTGTTAGCATGTCAGCTGGTTTTCTGGACTAAAATAACCCGGAATAGACAAAGGTAATTGGATTTTCAGACACTAATCAGATTGAAGCTGTTGCATGGGTTAACATTTACGTTCCAGGCTTTTGATTGACAATCTGATTTTACCGGGTTTAGAGTGAAGAATAAGAAGCTTACTGTCATGAGGACGCACTTCAATCTCAACCTACGTTTTTATTTTCGTACAAGGTGAAGGACGCTTTTTGAAGATTCATCCCAGAGGAGTTTTCAGGACGTACTTCCCACTGATTCCAGTACGATGAAGCAGTGAAGCACTAAAACTGACCGTTCTGATTCAATGTGATTTCAAAGTTTAAACAAATACTGACTTATACTGTACATTTGAAATACTACTTGGGCAGATTAAACCAACTTAAGTAAGTGATATCTGCCTCAAGTGGGGATTAGCAGCAGTGACTCATTCCCACTCTGTTCAGGTTAATAGGTTGGGTTACAGAGCTGATGTTGAGGTTTAAGAAGCAGAAATAGCTGCTGCTTCTCTGGAAATCCTTAATCAGTAACCCAAGGACACGGAGAGCCGCGGAGCAGCTGATGTTTCCATTGATCTACCTCTGGAAAGTTCTAGAGAGAACACCTGGACAGAGATGAATGAAAGCACCACGACGGTGTGTGATGTGACCACGAAGGTCCGGTCTGGCGGTTCAGAGCAGAACTCTACTCAGCTTTGAGTGCACCGCAATAACCAAAGTTTAAGTCCCATTAGTTGCCACGGTAACGATTTAAGATAACTATCTGTTGTAGCTAGTCAACAAATCATATCTGAACTGTTAGTTAAAAGGTAGGGATGTTAAAAACATTAGATAGGTATCGAAAAAACCATCGGGCAGTGGGAGTAACAGCAGTATCGGTTGGGGATGTAAAAAATAGATCGAACATTGATCGACCAACTGCAGTATCGCTAGAAAACCACAGATATGAACAAGATTATGTTGGTTAAAAAGTATAAAATCAGTCAAGACATAAATAACAGATTTCCAGCAAACTAAAGATTCTCTTTTAGGTTCATATTTTTTGTCTTTTTATATACATGCAATGCAAACAAAAAGACGTCCAATCATAAGCTTGCTTCTTCCAAGTCAATAAATAGATTAATAAATGAATACATTTCTCTGACAAATCCTGTGAATTATAGTGTGAGTGTTTAGTAAACATCCACACTATAGTGATTCTCCTGCTCCTTTCTGTACGTTTTTCTGCACATAAAAACTCACTGTCAGTGATTTCAGCAATCCTGGTATCTAAACATTCAGTTCATTCCGGACTTTACTGCTTGTACTTTTGGTTTTTATAAACTTTATAGGTTTTGAAATATTGAGCAAAATCTGCCCCATAGTACAGTGGCCAGGAAGTGCAAAACAATAATACATTTACCTGGAACGCCTTTACACGCTTGACTGAATTACTTTTACAATTTGACTTAACACTACACAAACTGCAGCCATAAAGATTTTAAACTCCAAAAACAACTTGAAAAATTTAAGCATAAAGATTAGTGTTAAGCTAAAAAAATTGAGTGTCTGAAAAAATCTCTAATTCTGATACAAACTTAGTTATTTTCAGCTTCAAAATTTCTGTTGTTAAGTTTTAAAACTCAATATTTAAGTTTCAATTCTTTTTTCACTTTCAACACCTTTTTATTTCTGGTTTCAAACCTGAAAATTTCTGGTTAGGAACTATTGGCCCGGTTCTGATGTGTGGGGGCGGGGCTAACATGAAGGACCTATCAAAACGGATGAGGGTGGTAACCTCAGTCCTGGTGCATTCACCGACTCTTAGAACTTTGAAGACTATGGTCAGAAAATGTCTGTAATGTCTGTGCTATGACGGCAAGCAAAAGGGGTCATCAATTGCCAGGAGAAGCAAAACGCTGCTTTTTAGGCACTTTTCAAAGGTAGCATGTAAACTGCACCATGTAGACTAAAGACCATTCTGTCGCCTGATTTTGTAATGGAGTCATCCCCGCCGGTCATTGGACAGCCATATGTGTCTGGGTGGCTGCTGATTGATGTCAACTTTTAGAGAAAAATCATCCAGTCGCCGTGAAACTAAAACTTTTTCTTTAAACCTTTGCGGCCACTGGACAGCACTTTCATTTATCTAAAAAGATTACAAATGCCATAAAAGGGGCATTTTGGGATAAGTGATCGTGGTCTCAGCAATGACCCCTTCCTCTAATTTTCACTTTTTCTTAAACTTCCATGGCCAAAGTGCGGCGTGGAGAAAAGCTGCTGCTGCTTCATGACTACAAATGCTGTCAGGACTCACTCAGCCATGTCCTCCTCCAATCACCAGAGGGACCCCTCTCCTGGGTACTAACCATCTTCAGCACCTTCCTCTCTACAACTCCCATCAGCCCCTGCTCCAGTCTCATCCAGGCACAGTTGATCATCGTCATCCTCATCAGAACCACCTGCATTTATACCCACTCCAGCCTCAACTTCAGTGTGAAGTCTTGATTGTGTTTATCTGTCAGTCTGAGCAGTTTTCTCTGGTACGCGTGGTGCAGCGGAACGTTTCGGCGTCTGGTCTATTTTTTCTGCGAGCCGCGAGCGCTCCGCATCAATACTGGCAGGAAGCTGCATCAAAATACATGAGAAAATACGGTTTATTTTCAAAATAGAACCAATTTTTCACAATAAAACGCCGCGATTGACAAATGTGATCATGTTTCTGTGTCTAAACAGACTGTAGAGATGAAAATATGCAAACAATCAAAACACACAGACACGCGTGCACGAGAGCCCCCACCACGGACACCACAGAACTCCGGAGCGGGTGTGCTGGGCTGCAGGGTTCTGGGAGGGAGGAAATTCTGTGTATTGTGAAAATAAAACCACTTTTTCAAAATAAAACACTGCGATTAACTAATGTGATCAGTGTTTTAACACACAATAAATATATATAATATATAATAATTTTATAAATAAAATAAACACACAATCGCCATACGCACACATGTTCACGCGAGCACAGACATAAAACAGACAGATACACACACAGACAGATCAATGCAGTGGGGGCACACTGGAGCGGGGCATGGGGCTGTGTTTGAACGAGAGAGAGGCAGAGGAGCGGTTCTTCTTGGAAGAAACATCAGGTAATATTTTTAGTTTATTAATTTACCGACTGAAACACGTGGGAGCGCGTGCGTGCACACAGACACACAACAAAACAGACAGACACGCACACGCGCGCACAAACCGATCAGTGAAGTGGGCCGACTGCGGAGTTGGGGGGCGGGGTCTGTGTCAACAGGGGCAGAGACCATCCACTTTTAGCAGAAACACAGGGTGATATCTTGGTTATTGACTTATTATCAATGATGGCATAAAAAAAGCAATAGCTCTAGCAGAAGCGTACGTCGATCGTCGCGGGAAAATTTGCGTCTGGTGTGACCTAGAGAGCGGAGCGGAGTGCGCGCGCACTATGGCTCTTTTACTGATAAAGGTCGCGACCCTGAACCAGGTGAATGTTGGGAACGTTTGAAGAAACTTCTGTGGAAATGAAAAGGGAACATTAAGAGTAACATGTGTTTTTTTTTAAAGAATTCTTTAGGTAAAAAGTCTATTAAATTAGTGTTTATAAGCATTCAAATTCAAAAAGGTTTTCATGTTTTTGTGTTATGGAGTCAAACAGACTCAAATTATGGGCTGGAAATGCTCAAGTGTTCCCAGGCTGCTCACTCTTTTCTGTTTGTTGTTAATCGCAGCTCCAGGATTTTTGAGTTTTCGGAAGGCTTCTCACAGAAAGCCCCGCTCTGGCGCAATTCATGCATGTGATGCAGCGGGGCCGGCCAGCTGATCACCTGTGTGTGTGTTTCTGTGTGCGTTATGAAATGAACAACTGTGTTGGCGCTTTAAACCTTTAAGGAGATTGGTGCTGTTTGGACCGGCGGTCCTTTTGTGCCTCAGAGCCGACACATAACTGTGTGGTGACTGAGACAGAGAAGGGGCAGGAAGAGAAACCCCCAAATTTACAAGAATTGTCAGAAAATGACAGAGAAACAAAGACTGAGAGTGAGGAAGAGGAGGAAGAGGTGCCATGCTCCAATGGAGGTGAAGCCATGCGAGCAGAGCTGCAGCTGAACAGCTTCCAGCTGGATGGAAGAAATCGTATTTAACTGAAACACCTGGAGCCTCAAACATAATGAACCTGACCCGCTGTCCTGCAGTTTGATTCTGAAACCATCAGAACCGGAACATTTCTAAACGTCAGATCTTTCATGACTGCAGCCTTTAAGACAAAAGGAAAAGACGAGGTTTAATATTCATTAAAAGTGGGAGCAAATGAACAAACACCCCAGAGTGAAGCCAGTGTTTGTTCATCAAGACAAACTCTCTTTCCTGGTGAGTTTGGATGGGAAAGTCAACACATCTCTGAGGGTTCGATTGGTGAGTTTGAAAGAGTGCAAACAAGTCAGTCCAATCCGGAACAACAACTCGACTGAACCTCAGATCCAACAAAATCTTCGAAGTCAAAATGCATTTAGAACTCTAGTACGTTTTTTTTAACACATTTTTCTCATAATGGAGGAAATATTTGAAAATAATGTAAGTTCTGAGCATTTATTTATTTAACTGGTGGTGAATAAAGTTGGCTCCCTGCTCTGCTCCATTCTGATTCATCCTCTAATAGACAAACAGATCCATGAACATCTTTGTTTCCCTCGTCTGAGCTGGAACCTGGATCTAAACTGTACGTCTGGATAGAAATGATGTTATGTTGGGGTGTAAACTCTCAAGAGAAAGTCTAAACCAGAGGCGCCCAAACGTTTTCACTCAAAGGGCCAAAGTCTAAATGGGATTCCACAATATTTTTTATGCATGTCATGAAATAAAAGGAGAAAATAAAGAATATGATTTTGTTTCTTTATTTTGATTAAAAGAATTAAATAATAAAAAGTAACATTTGTCTTTGAAACCATTAACAGCAAGGCCTCACTGCACAGTTTTAAATGAAAAACAAGAAACAAACTTTCTTCCAATGAAGACAGCAAACTGGGACCCTGATGAGAGACGTGGAGCTGCTTCTTTGACTTCATCCGTTTGCCGTTGTCGCTCCATGTTGGCTAGCTGAACAAGCCACTAAAAGCATCGAAGTGACCGTGAAGACTCTTGAGGGTTTCAAACACAAAAAAACCCCATGGCTGACTCACTTGGGGGGTTATTTCAACCAAAGCCGCAGGCAGAGAAAATGCTAACAGCGCCACCCGGAGGTTGAAAGTATATTAGAGCTTGAGAGTTTTGGAACACCATAGAGCTCATGTGTTAAAGTCAAGGCCCGCAACTAATAGTGCGTTCACACCGAACGCAGCCGGCGCGTCTGCTGCCTCTCGTTTGACGCCTGTCAAACTTTACTGCTCTACGCCTTGACGCTCCTGCCGCGGAGTAACCACTAAAGTTCTTCTGGAATTCATTTGTTGTCACATCATGGATTTTGCTGAGCGAATAGCCTGAGTTTATATGTTTTGGATAACTCTACAGTGGAACCAGCAAGCACATCGCTGTGTTTGTTTTCACCGCATGTTTCAGAGTCCCTCTGCTTCTGTGTGCTTCATTTGTGCAGTGATGGCTGCACCTGAGGGCCGATTCAAACGTTACTTCCATCTGTCTGTGGTCCAGTTTGAGCTCTGACCATAGAGGGGAAATAAAGATAAAACTGGGGGATCTTTTTATAATTGTCTTGATGAAAATAACTAAGTACATGAAGCTCGAGCGCTTCAACGGCACTCGCAGTGGCTCTCTGGTCTCTGGGCAGCTAACTGCCAGCGGGCAAGCAGAGCAAGCGCCGCTGCCCAGAGACCTGCAGCTGGGAAAGTAGACCTCTCTAGATCTGCCTGGCACATAGACAGCAGCGAGCGCTACCAGCTCTGCTGGAGCCTGGGGAGCAGAGCTCACTAGCTCGCTAAGCTGTCCACTGGGTGGCTGACTAGCGTAGCCGTCCATTCAGCTCAATGACATCTGTGACAGGCCGACGATCTATCCAGGGTGTGTCCCCCCTTCACCCATCAGTAACTGGGACAGTTTCCAGGAACCTAGCGGCCCCGTGGGTTAAGAAAATGCACGGAAGATCACGATGAAAATCCTCACATCGAGCCGCTATCTTGAATGTTTATTCCTACTCTTTGATCTAGTCACTGATAACATCACATGCCCAATGCTGGGTCCCTGATTGGTTGATGCACTGTGTCAAGCTTGCCGCTGAAATCCCACCGCGGTAGATCACGTCTATACATTGACTTAACATTAAGACTTGACACCTTTATTTATTTTTTCAGCTACATACTGTTTGGCTAATCTAAGTCTTTTTTATGCTAATTTGGCATTTGGCTAATATTTTAGCTGGCTATCAACTTCAGCATTTTTAGCTATCAGCTTCAGAGTTTTTAGCTATTAATTTCGGCATCTTCAACTATCAGCACTAGCATCTACAGCGGCCAAATTCAGTTTCCAGCATTTACACTAGCATTATCGCAGGTAATACTATATATCTAGTTCATAGTTATGTTAAAAAGTTACAGTTTTGAAGTTTAAAAATGTAATTTTAGAGTGTTTAATAAATGTTTATCCTGTTCGGCCCATGACCTAAGGTGTGTTTTGGATTTTGGCCTCTTGTGTGATTGAGTTTGACACTCCTGCCATGGAGAATCAGTGGGAAACTGGTTAGCGGTTTTAACTAAACACTCCGCGGCGTCCGCAGGAATGACTCGGCGGGCCAAACGATTACCTTTGGTGGGTCAAATTTGGCCCGCGGGCCCCACTTTGGGCACCCATAGTCTAAACAAAGGGATGAGAGGAAATAAGGGTTGGACGACATGCCAACAGTGCCGCCTACAATTCAAGGTGGATTTTTAATAAACTACTACTACTCTGAAAAAACTATGTCCTAGAAAATGATACAGGTTTTTGATTTTGGTTAAAGATAATAATCTTAATCAAAAGACCACTGGGAACGGTTTGAAAAGAGATCACAAGAAGATTGGAGTGGAACTTTGAAGAGTACCGAAACCATAAATCAACTTTTTCTGTCTGTTGACCTCTATCAATGGGGTTTTAAAGTTCTGTCTGTTGATCGTTGCCAAATTTTTGAGAAATTAAAACAAACTTGTCAAAAAAAAAATCTTCTAAAACCGTTTGTGTGCTGCCCCCTACAGGTTGAAATGAGGTATTGATTGGTCAAACTATTAAAGTCCCAAGTCATTTCAGAAGTCTCACGTCATGACCTGCAGCTCAAGTAATGATAACAGTCCTGTTAACCAGCCCCGCCCCTATGACTGGATTTTCACATTTCAGTTGTGGGCGGAGCAGCCTCCAACTTCCCTGTTTGGTTACCCTTTAAAGCTAGAATGGGAATCTAGATTTAGTATTTCAGATAAGCTTTGTTTGTGCCTTGAAATTTTTTTTTTTGAAGTTTTCCTCAGAGGTTTGTCAAATTCAGGTAAAAAAAAACTGCTTTTTTTTATTTTTTGACTCAAAGACTTCTTTAAGCCATCTGTGAAACCGAAGTGAAAGCTTTACAAAAGACAGCAAAACTACAAGGAACAAGACGGACAAACAAATGAACGTTGTTCTTAAGTTCCATCTCTGCCTGTTAACCTCACTGTGGTTTCAGTGCAGTAAAAGTTTCCCGGAGCATGACTGCTGCCGGTGCACCGCCTCACCTGTGTAGTTGGTGGTGGTGCTTTGCCTCTCTGCAGGAGTTTCTGTTGCCTCAGGACCTGCAGTCGGTTCTACTGCTGCAGTCGTCTGCTCTACTGCTGCAGTCGTCTGCTCTACTACTGCTGCAGTCGTCCGTTCCGCAGCTGCAGTCGCTGCAGTCGTTCGTTCCACTGCTGCAGTCGTCTGCTCTACTACTGCTGCAGTCGTCCGTTCCGCTGCTGCAGTCGGGACCGCAGATGGTGTCTGCGGTTCAGTCTGCAGGTCCGGCTGCAGCTGCACAGCTGTGCCGACTCCATCTTCCAGAGACGGCGCGGCGGTGGGGCTCTGGAAATCCTCAGAGGTCAGAGTGGAACCCGTAGCCAGAACCATAGAGCAGAGCAGCGGGCACAGCAGCAGCCAAAGGACGGTGGGGGCGTTTGGTGCTTCCGTCATGCTGGCCGGTGATGAAGAGAACAGGAATTCACAGACTCTGAAGGAGGAGGGAAACTTTCTACTCCTTTGTTGACTCCTCCTGTCTTCTTGAACTTGTGGTCATCAGCCTCTCTGCGGACGAAGGGAACCCCTCGCTCTGTTTCCACGCATGATGCTGCCAGTGACAGAGAGAGGTGGGAGGAGGGTGCATGTTGTAGGAGTGGGGCAGATCCAGCTGTAATCCGCCTGCTCTCTGCTCACTTGCTGTTATTTTCTCTCCTCGCTGGCTGCTGACTCTCCGCTGATCTCCAGCTGAGCTCTTACGTAACATTTACTCGCTCGCTGAGCTCAAACTCAGGCAGCCTTAAGTCCTGATATTCCTGGTCATTGCTCTTTCCTTGTTTACCCTCTCACCCCATTTCCCCCTTTTACCAGTTTTGTTAAAAACCTGCTGCAATAAATTGGGTTTTTTAAATAGCCTAGTCTGCAAAACAGTAGTTTTAACTTTTTTAAAGATCCTGCGGGTTACAGAACAAAAAAGTCAAGTGTGAGTGACCCAAAAAAAGACCCAAAAAGCTGTCCGCCAAGACATGGGACGTCCTTGACCCTAATTAAGACCATTAACCAAATCTGCAAATAGAAAGGTTGAAAATGCTAAAGTATATTTAAATAGTGCAGAAATCCAATGTGTTAAATAAGTTTTTAGGAGGAATAACTGATGATAAACTGTCTTGGAAATCTCGCATTAATTATGTAAAACACAAAGTTTCTAGATCTATTGGTATTTTAAGTAAAAAAGGGATGTATTAAGCCAAAAGAGTTTGTATCTTGTTTACTGTTCATGAGTTGTTCCGGATCTTTCAAAATGTGCAGAGATTTGGTGAAATACAGGAAAAACTATCTTTGGGTAAAGGACAAAAAAGCAATTACAATAGTAAACAGAGAAGCATATTGTGAATCAACAAATTCTTTATTTTGTTTGACTAAAAGTTTAAAAGTGAAGGAAATTGTTTATGTTAAGGTATTAGAATTGGTTTCTAGCGTAAAACATAATTTAGTTCCAAAAAACATACAGAAACTATTTACTTCAATTACATATAGTCAGTATAATTTAAGAGGTCTGTATTATTTTGAACAGGTTAAAGTTCAAACCAGTGTTAAGATGAGATGTGTTTCAGTTCTTGGAGTAAAATTATGAAATGTATAATTTATTAGTGGAATAATTATGAGATTGTTAATACTGCACCGTGTTACATGGATTCTAAAACAATTGTTACAATTGTTGTTTCAGTTTGGCCACTAGGCTGCGATCGTGCTAAGGCATGACCTCTTATTCCAGAAGAAAAATAAAGTATGATCAACAAACTGTGTTTTAGACCACAGATGGTTACTTTAAAGAAATATTTCCTTAAAGAGTTTGGAAAATTAATGTCTGTGAGTTTATAAAGATGCTCATTTAGTCAGCAATTTATGTTTAGGTCGACTGAGCGTTAGCATTAGCCGTCCTATGGGAAATTCCATTAAACATTAGCATCAAGCTAGCAGACTTTAGCTTTATGTGTTAGATCAATCTCTACTTTTATGGATGGATTATTGATCTATTAAGCTTAAATCGATTCAAATCGATTTTATAAACCCAGCCTTACTCATTACTAAGTGTTTTGTTTGAACCCTCTAATTTCTGCTTTGAGGACCAAACGGGGGGTTTTTGGATTAGCTGATGAGTTAAATTATTGTTTACATGAATGTTTGGCCCATTGTTCCCATTTCTATTTCCATTTTGCAGCTCTATTGAGAACCTTCAAATTTCAAGTTCAGATGTCGCCATGGAAAATGCAAATTTGGACAATTTCTTAACTGGTCTTCAGATTTTGATCAGGAGTCTATTTCACATACATGAAGGGTCTGGAAGTTCAACAAGATCCACATTGTTTGGATATTGATATTGTCATGATTTTTGTCTAATTTCAGGTAATATTTTTCACAAAGGTAGTCCCAGTAAATGAAGATGCATGTTTGATCTTCATCTTTAGCATGGTAAGAAGTTTGGTAACAGTACAGAACTTTATAGAACAGCTCAGAGAGCTTTTACAGATTTTCTATCCTAAAGAAATTTGTTTTAGGTTGTTTCTTATTGTCTGGCCGTGTTTTTAAAGAAGTGTGTCCCCGACAGTAGGAGCTTTGTCATGCAGCCACATGCATGTGCATGAAGCCTCATGTGGGACTCCACGTGTCGGAGGGGGACATTCAGGTGTAATGGGAAACCCTGAAAGCTCTTGATAGTTTTCTAGTCAAAAGAAAAAATCCATGCAAAAGCCGTGAATAATTTACACATCTGGGACCAAAAATAGAGGTAGAGACTAAGAGAGAAAGGAAAAGAGGTAGCGCTGCTAAGTGAGAGTAGCAGAGCTGCTGATGTAAGAAGAGGAGGAAAACAATCAGAGAGACAGCTCGGTGACAAGAAGCTGAAGAGGAAAGAATGATGAAGTCTAATGCTTTTAGTTGAAAAAAAAACACACTTCCAATGCAGAGTGTGTCGATGGGGATGCGGGGGGCTCAGCTCCCACAAACTACATTATTTAAAGCCAAAGCTTTGCCAAAGTGGACACAAGAAAGACTCCTAAAGGCTGGACCAACATTTCATTTTATGCTAAAGGTTTAGAGAAAAAAACACTATAAACAAAAATGTTTTTTATAATTCTGTAAATCACATGTGTCAAAGTCAAGGCCCGGGGGCCGGATCCGGCCCTCCAGGTAATTCTATCTGGCCCTCCAGATGATTTTATGTTATTGTTATTAATGGTCTGATGTTATCTTGAGCTTATTTATAACTTGTATAATTTTGACAAAATATATTTTTAAGGAGGATAAAACATTCAATTTGTTTAAGGTTTAAATTGATTTATTCTGAAATAATATTCCTGCCTTTTTATTATTATTCATAATTATCTTACAAAGTTTTAAAGTTTTAATAATTCGTGTTCTGCTAACTTTTTGTACTATTTGCATTTACTAAGATTTTTTAAGGCTATTTTTGTAGTTCAGCTAATATTTCAGCAACATGCTAGCTGTTTTGGCTAATTTAGGCTTTTTTTCCCCAAATTTTTAGGCTGTTTTGAAGTTTAGCCTTTTTTTAAGCTACATGCTAGCTGTTTTGGCTTAACTGTTAACTATATATATATTTTTGCTTTTTTAGGCTAATATGACATTTAGCTAATATTTTATCTGGCTATCTGCTTCAGTGTTTTCAGCTATCATTTTCAGCATCTTCAGTGGCCAAATTCAGCTTACAGTATTCACACTAGGATTATTATCACAGGTAATGTTATATATCTAGTTCATAATTATGTTACAAAGTTACAATTTTAAAGTTTTATAAATGTAGTTTTAGTGTTCAATAAATGTTTCACCTGTTCGGCCGGTGACCTAAAGAGTGTTTTGGATTTTGGCCTCCTGTGCGATGGAGTTTGACACCACTGCTGTAAATGAATGCACTTCTTTGTTGTTGCTCAAAAAGTTTCACAAAACTTCATGAAGAAACATCCCAGTTTCATACCTTTCCATGACAAAGTTCGCATGTTTTAAAGACCCACTCCAATGACAATCGTGTTTTTAACATGTTCTTGTTGCAGAGTAATGTTAGCCTAGGATTGTGAGTAAGCTCGCAGTAAACTAGCAGTAAGCTAGCAGTAAGCTAGCGGGTGAGAGTGTAAACAAAGGGATGATGGGATATCAGGAGAGTGTTGCATCTGCTCCAACAGTTCCACCCACAAGTCAGAGGAGAATTTCTGATGAACTCTTGCTGCTCTGCAGAAACTATGTTCCATAAAGTGACAGGCTTTTCTGCTTTGGCCAAAAACAGTGTAATCACAATAAAAGACAACAGGAACCCTTTGAAAATAGATACAAATATAGTTAAGCAATTAGGGGTGTTGCGGATCACGGATTATCCGTGGTCCGTACG
>NC_050534.1:335084-345731 GCF_002922805.2 Oryzias melastigma
CCGAACCGTGAGTTTTGTGATCCGCAACACCCCTATAAGCAATTGGTATTTTTGCAGTTTGAGTTTGTTTTGTATCACTGTTAGAAACCAAAATCAACATGAAGTTGTTTTTTTCAAAATTACCTGATAATTTAGCATCCAGAATGGGTTGTCCAAGCCTGGGGAGGGTCATAGAGAGGAGTAGTTGGATCTTACGTGGCGTTCAGGTGTGTCTCATGATGTCTTCAGACTGGAA
Source organism: Oryzias melastigma (assembly GCF_002922805.2). NCBI lineage: Eukaryota > Metazoa > Chordata > Actinopteri > Beloniformes > Adrianichthyidae > Oryzias > Oryzias melastigma. Next base: position 335,320 of record NC_050534.1, read on the forward strand.
ATATCTGTTGGTCTGGACCGAGTCAGTTTAATCTGGCCGGGATCGAGTCCTGAACCTTGTGTTTGGTCTGCATTCAGACGGGGGTCAACCTGACATTTCTGTTTTGAATTAAAGCTTGTCAACAAAACCACGTGACTCAAGATTCTGATCCCCCCACAAGTTTTTCTGGCTTTAACAAATGATGCATTAAAGATAAATCAGCAGTTTCAGCCTATATCCAGACCGGTTAAACACGCACTTATTCTGCTCCGATGAATAATGAAGCTCTAGCGTGATGATGAGGAGGAGCGGAGGCCTGCATGTGCACTCTCACTGTCGCTGCAACCATCTGCAGCTCCATCACTGTCAGCCTAATCCCTAAGTGTCATCTTAAAGCACATTAAAAGCTATTATGTAATCCAAAAACAGAGCAGCTCACGCGCTGATGTGGCACGTCATCGTGCATGAGTTTGCATTTAGGCCTGCATGTGTGCAAATACCCGGTCACACAAAAACAGAGAACTGTTTGGTGTGCAGCTCTGCCATGAGGGCTCTTGCCTCACAGTGAGAAGGTCCTAGTTTCATGCTCTCCTCCTGTATATGTGGGTTTTCTCCAGACACGCCGGATTCCTCCCAGTCATCAAACATGTTTCATATTCAGTGATGTCACTACATTTTACCTAGGTGTACCCCACCTGCACCCAATGAGCCCCAAAGGGGGATTCAGCTGGTTCTGAGGATGGATGGATGGATGGATGGATGGATGGATGGATGGATGGACGGATAATGTATGGATGGACGAATCAATAGACTTATATATGGAAGCATTCTGCTGTGAGAAACGTTTTTTGTTATTAATTACCCTAAGAATAAAATCTATGGTACAACTTTATCTTTAAATCAGTATTTTCTAACATTTAAATACCAAACGCCCACTTGGAATTTATCTCTTTTTAAATGAGTGTTTAAAAGTTTTGTCCAACAAATGTAAAAAAAATGACAACAAATGTCTGTGAGCAACATAAATGTATAAGTTCAAAACAACAAAAACATTACAACTTTTATTGACAATAAATATACAAATGACCAAAAACAATTAACCCTTTAACACTGGAGCTCCAGTGTTTACGTTCTTTGATGTACTGTAACTTTTCAACTGCTAAAATTCCAATATGTTCTTCAGAATCTGCTGGAATGATCATGTTAACGATGTTAAACATTGTGTGTTTAAGCGTCAAAGACGCCTCACGTTTTGAAGGCTTAATAGAAAATAAAAGCAGCTTTGTTATCATTGCTGTCCTCTTCCTCAAGGACCCAAACCCAGTAATTAAACAAACAAACAAAAAAATCAATGCAGCTGGAAAAGTTTGGATGTGCCTGACTCTCCTCAAACCAGAAAGCACTTGGCTCCAGCAGCCCAACCAAAAGCGTCTTCCAGCCCCTGGCGACAGCACTCGGCTCCAGGCGACCGCCTATACGCGACCGGTTACGACCTCCAGCTCCCGGCGGCTCCAGCAGCCAAACCAGCGACAACAATAGCAGCTCAGCCACCAGGACAAAACTGTTAAAGGAGAACAAGGACTAACCAACTACAGCGTAGATACGATGCCTCCAAAGAAACCAGAAGCCAAGGAAGACTGCGCATCAGTTGAACAGGTAAACGAACTTCTACAACAACAAAAGGAGATGTTTACATCACTGCTCAATCAACAGCAAGACAATTTTTCAGGATTTGTAAAACTAATTATGGAAACATCAACTACCAGATTTGATACAGCAACGAAAGAACCACAAGAAATCAAAACAAGCCTCCAGTATACCCAAAAAGAAGTCGATGAAATAAAAATAAATCTAAACAAACAGGCTGAGCATGGCAAAAGTATGCAAAATGACATTTTAAAAATATGTGACAGTCTTTTGACAGTGACTGATAAACTTGACTATCTTGAGGCCCATTCAAAGAGAAGTAATCTTGTCTTTGCTGGAATAACAGAATCACCAGGTGAAACATGGGCAGAGTCTGAGGAAAAAGTCAAACAAATCATTAAGGATAAACTACAGATCTCTGATGACATGGAGCTGGAAAGAGCACATCGCATGGGGAAGACAGTACTACAAAGGGCAAAACATCTTAAAGGGACACATTTGTACATTAATGAAGACTACACTGATGCAGTGATACAAAAAAGAAGGGAACTGTTGCCAGAAATGAAGAAGCACGCAAAAGAGATGATACTGCATTCTTAAAACATGACAAACTGATCATCCACCCCAGAAACATGAGCACTCCAAAACACCCAAGAGATACTAAACCCTGAAAAAAGCACAAGCATTATGAATTATTATGAATGGTCATGAGTACGGCACCAATCAAATCCACTCAAGGGAATACAGAGAATGACCTTCTTCAAAAAATGTATGAACTTAATTGTACACAATTAGAAACTTCAGAACACACACAAACTCCAGAAACTGAAATAGACCCGGATAATAACTTTTATGATTCTATTAACAATAGCTGCTTATATTACACACAAGATGAATTCAATAGGACTATCAATGCAGAAGGTAAACTATCAATAATACATTTTAATAGTAGAAGTATGTATAAAAACTTTGATGACATTAAGGATGTATTGCAGAAATGTGCTCACCCATTTAGTGTCATTGCTATCTCAGAAACGTGGTTTAATGATGAAAAAGGTATCAATTTTAACTTGGATAACTATGACCTTAATTATGTGAATAGAATAAATAAAATAGGAGGTGGAGTTGTCCTATATATACATAAATCAATTAGATTTAATGTAATAAAACAAATGTCAATTATAATAGAAAATGTCATGGAATGTATAACTGTGGAAATATTCAATAAAAAGAAAAAAAACACAATAATAAGCTGTATTTACAGACCACCTAGTGCAGATGTTAATATGTTTTAAGAACATGTAGAAAAAATGTTCTCTACATTGAATAAAGCCATGTTTTTATGTGGTGACTTCAATACAGATCTACTAAACCCAATCTAAACAAAAAACTACTGATTTATTTATTCATTCAATGTACAGCATGTCCTTTTACCCAACAATTACCAAACCTACCAGAATTACAACTCATAGTGCCAAAATTATTGATATTTATATCCTGCTTCATTAAAAACTGTCCAGTTAAAAACATTAATAAGAAAAACAAAGATTCTGTTAATCCCTGGCTCACTAAGGGGATTTTGAATGCTTGCTGGAAAAAAATGCTCTTTACAAAACTTTTATTAAACTCAAAACGAAAGAAGCAGAAGAGAGGTACAAAATATATAAAAACAAGTTAACAGATGTAATTAGGAAAAGTAAAAACATGTATTATGATAATATATTAAATATATTCTCCTCACAGTGTATATGCCTTCACAGGTAGTTTGGAAGCCGGATCTCCTTCCTGACACACAACCCTGTAATTTATCTGGGTTTGGGACCGGCACTGACTAGACTTTGGCCCCCCCCATGGCCACATAGTCAAGGTGTGAAGGGTCTTGCCCAAGAACCCTCACTGGATTAAGCTCATTGGATCTCCACGTATATGTGTTTAAGTTTACAATATATAGATTATATGTAAAAAGAAAACTTCTAACTAACCCTCACTTTTAGAATAGATTAAGTATACTTATAGTACACTGAAGTAGACTACTTTTTTGCTAAGGGTAAAGGAACTCATGTCAAGCTTCTGGTTAAAACTGACAACTGCATTTGAACACCCTTCCCTGTGCCTCTCCAAAATATAAAGACTATACGTTGCAGTACTTGAACAGTTGTCTCATAGTTCAAATGATATTCATGTAAATCTTTCTGGAGAGACTTAGAAGTCCCAACTACTGCTTGAACATGTGTGAAAAAAGAAGAACTCTGTTCAGAACTTTGGATGTGCCCATGGCAGCATGTGCTGATCCCTTCAGCAGATTACAGCAGTGATCGTCCAGTTAATCTGTGTTTATGAAGGATTTAGGTGAAGTTCCAGAGCTTTGGATCATTCCTTGCAGTTTTGTTACTTCGCTGAGAGACGAGCAACAGAGCCAGATTACAGATCAGCAGACGGGCAGGGACACCCTGAGCATCCCAGGACCCTGGACTGGATTGAGTAAATGAAGAAAAACACCTGAAAGAATATCAAGAAAAGCGGAAAACGTGTGGAGTAAAAGGAGCATTTCAGAGTTAGCTACTTTAAAATGTAGTCCAGAACATCACTTGTTATTTTGACTTTAATTTGACATCTTTTCTGCTTGATTTGTGTTTCACCTTTTAAGCTTTGCCTTAGTCAAAAAAACTGGAACAAATTAAGAGAACCACAATATATATTTTAGTGACATGTGGTCAGTCCTCCTGAGCGTTTATTCAGTTGATGCAGATGGATTTAGATCTGTCTGAAGGGTCGGGCTTGTCTTGTGTATTTTGATTTCAATCGTAAATCTGATGACACATTTTCATCAATCTGACAACATTTTCCCTATTGAGCTTCAGGTCTTTCAGTAATCTTGTAATTTAGATGGATCTTTGGATTTTCATTTGAAAGGAGTAAAGCACCCAATCATTTTGTGAGGTCTTAACCCATAAGAACCCAACAGAAAAATATCTAAAATGTTTTCTGTGATCAACTTGGTTTGTATTTTTTTTTCACATAATTTTTATTTTTAAGGAATTATGGGTTAAATATAAAAATAAGAAGTGACAAAACATTCCTGGTGGTATTTTTTGGCTATTTTTTAAAAATGTGTTTAAACTTGAACTCAAAGGAGATAAGATAACCTGAGATGAAGTTCCAGTGCAGATCAGTGTTGGGTAATTGTACCATCTTGTGGTCGTATTGTCTCAGTGCAGATCATTTAAGGTTGATTCCTGGATTTGTCTTCTACACAACAGCTGGAGTTTATCTATTAAGGACATTACAGACCAAAGTCAGCTTTTTAAGTGGAAGAAATATAAAATAGTATATGTGGATGTGTATATATATATATATATATGCCGAAATAAATATTTGACACAATGAAAAGTAGCTTGTGTCCCTCTTGTATAGCAGTGTGACTTTATTTTTCTTTCAAAATCACTTAATATACAGACATTACTAGCTAAACCCCCGGCAACCAAAGTGAGTACACCCTTTGATGAAAATCTGTAATGTTAATATTTTATGTCCACTATTGTTGTTCAGCATAAATAATAAAGAATAAAAAGTAAACCACAGGTTTACGTCTCACCATTAAAGACACCACAACTGGTGACAAGGATTTAAAAACGAATTATCTGGAAGGACAAAGAGACACTTGATGTTGGAGCTATTAAGTACAATGTCCCAATTTGGAAGAATTGATTAATTTAAGACAGACGGCGAGCAATGCAATGAAAAATAAGAGTATTTTGGATTTACATTAAAACACGTGTAGACTCACCGCCATCTTGAATGCAGTTCGGTAAAGTTAGAAAGATAGTCACAGATTCGCATTTCCGGGCTCAATAGTGCTTCAGAAAAACGTTCAAATATGACAGCAAGTATCTCAATAGTCTTAACACAGAGAGTCAACTACACAACTATTTCACAAGAAAAAAGATTGTTTTTTACCCGTTTAATAAAAAGTGTTCTCTTCGGGCTGCAGATGGAGAGACGGCAGCGAGACGGCTGCTAAGGGACCGTCTACAAAGTGAAGCTTCCAGAAAAGGCCATTCTGTAAAAGTCAATAACCTCTCAGAAACAAATAAATATCGACTTTTGTGTGAACTAGCGATTTGTGCTAAAATAAAGATTTTGAAAAAAATATATATTTTATTATTTTGATTTTAACAATTTAAATAGATATGAAGCATGTTATTTTAGTCGCTTCGCTCCTTCAATTTCCTCCTTTGTTTTTCACATCAAAATAATACAGAGCGAAGATTCTATCACACTGGTCACATGTCTTTTCTACATTCACACATTGGACTGGAATGCTGGTTTAACAGTTTTTGTTGTCATCAGGTGTGTCGTCTGTGTGACGGCCAACACCATGAACCCAAACGCAGGAAAATAAGTCTCTGCAAAAGGTTTTAATCACAGAACTGAACATGACGCAAGGAATAACAGACACTAACACCAGTGACATAGTGAGGCTCCCCACGTACCTGTGAGACAATTAACCAAATGAAAACAGCTGCATCCAATCAGAGGCAAAGCAGCCTGGAAAGAACGACACAAAAACACCCAGAACCGTGACAATCCACTGTCATGGTTCTTATGGTCATTATGGTCGTTTTTGAGTTATAGTAAAACAAAACAACAGTATTTTCCAAGATCAGTTATCATCAACGTATTTCCTTTTGAAATTATTTGTATAATGGTATAGGTGGATTTGATTCGATTAAACTTACCTCGGACAGATTGATCTTGTTGGATAAACCAACTCATCGATTAATCATTACATCCCTGATCTGCATTTACTGCTATTAAAAATATTTACAAATATGTGACAACTGCCATGAACAAAAATCTACTTTCACCCCTGGCTATTTGACATGTTAACAACCTAAACAGGAAGTACACAGCTTAACCATCTCATACAAACGAACCAGAACCACAAACCCATTTTTTTAAATTGTCTTTAAAGCTGAAGGAGGGATAAAAGAGTTTAGATTTATGTTACTCTCAGAAAATTTGAAGAAAACAAAACAAAGTCACTAAATTTCAGGCTGCAATAATAAATATTTGTTTAATTTTTAACTTGATAAAAACTGAAAACAGATACCACAATCCAGAACTCCATACAACTGTAATGTTAGGAAAACTGGTGGGGAGGAGCTACGGCACTGAAGCTAACACAGTTGGAAAAGTTCAAAGATTCGTCCAATTAAAAAAAAAAAACCTGCTTCATAATTAGCAGAAATTACCGTGGTGACATTTGACAGTACCAAAAAACACTGCTCAAAAATGACACGTCTCTTCACACCGATGGGTAACGTCATCCAAAGGGATTCTAGTCATTCCTTTAAGTAGGAGCATCATGGTGGTTTGTGCATCACTGATATTCTTTCCTGACTAAAGTGTGATCATAAAATATTTATGGATGGAGAGACAAGCCACCGCAATGACAAATAGGCCTCACTGTCTGCAGGGGAAGCTGGAGCCAAGTGTTGACAGCACGTTCTTCACAACTGGACAGGAAGTGCCTTCTTCTGTCTGTTGGTGGCGCCAGCTGTCTGGTGTCCAGTGCGTGCATCACCCGGAAAATGAGAACAAAAGACATTTGTATTAAAATGACTGCCTCAAAAGGGAACCGGCGTTCATCCAAACACACCACAGAAGTTGCGGTTTATGATACAGATCTTTCCACACTGAGAGTGACCCCCCAGTGACAAAGGAAGTGTTACAATTATAAAGCTTTTTTTTTTTTTTTTTTTAAGGAGTTATAGCATTTTTTTGGCTGGTCACCAACGTGTGAAAAGTCCAAACATAAATGCTCTGCAGATTCATTCTACCAACACTAGATGGCTGCAGCATCACATTTCTCATTATAATTTTAAAATTATTTTATATTATTATACACAGGATATTTGAGCTTCATGTTCTAATAGGTTGAGGATTATTGTATTATTTTATCATATATTACTAAAAGAACAAAAAACAAGCTCTCAAACTGTTGTTCAGATAAATCATTCAACCTACCAAGGAGAATGCTGCCTTCCCAGAGGGAAATTCCCCTCAGCTTTGGTTAAAAGACTGACATGATTTCCCTAACAGGCCTCTATCATGTGGAACACCAGGATTTCGTGATAAAGCTCACGCACAGAGTGCAAAAACAACACAGAGCAGGAATGGATTGTGCAAAGGCCGGTCACAGTGGATGCTAAAGGGGAACATATCACCAAGGTGAATTCAATGGAACGCACACAGAACACCCAAATCACGCCTGAACAGGTCTAATAGTGTTCCAGATCCATAGACCGCTGTAGAATCACTGGACGGCTGGTTCTCCCCCTGCTGGCTCCAAGAAGCCAAAATCCCACCGATTTCTGTAGAGAAATAGACATTATTACTCAATCTATTGATCAGAATAACCATTCTTACTCTACATCTTCCTTATAATCCTATTTTTTAAAACATATAGTTTCTTTATCAGAAGTTATTCGTGTTATAAACTGACCCATCAGATGCCTCAATAAAAGCATATGGTGCCCACTGGCCCCGCCCCGAACGTTTGATTGACAGGTTCCCCAGAAGGGGTGTGGACTGTACTCACATTGACATAAATAGAGAAGGACAAAACAAAGCTGTTCCCTCGGGTTCCAACGAAATGAAGTCAATTCAGATTAAATAACTTTTATTGAGAAAGGGACAATGCATATTCATGAACATTTAAATGTAAATATGCCAGATTATAGCCTCAGGTTGATTTCCATCTGGAGTCCCTTGGCAGGTTGATGTTAAAAGAAATAAAACAGAGTTTAAGAGATAGACACTACACATACAATTATAAAACACAGTATACAGAATAAAGCAAATAAAATACAGAAGATGCCTTTTTTCCACCCGATCTCGTGATTTTAGTAAGCAGTGATCGGTCAGAGAGAGCGAGTCATCTTACTTCTGGGTATGAAAACAGTTAATAATAATAACAATAACTCACATTACGTCATTGATTTGTTCTTTAGTGTGTCAAATGTAACATATGATCGTTAATACATACATATATATTTATACACACAGGATTATTTATCTTTGATCTATCCTCATGTCCTTCGTGATTACATAGAAAAAGTATTTAAGGATAAAAACCAGAAAAAAAACGTACTCTAGCTCTCTGTTTTGAGAGACTGCTGCAAAGTCTTATTTGCCTTTCAAAACCCAAAATGATCATTCAGTGTCAGATGTTCTAAATTTTAAAAATTTATTTCGGATAGTCTTTATTATTAAATGTTCAAAATTTTTACAATTTGAAACAGGTCTCCCTTGAAAAAGAGATCTAATTTCAGCTGAACTTCCTGGTAAAATAAAAGTGAAATAAAAAAAATCACAGACCACTGTAGTGGAAGCAGATCCCTCTACCAAGTTTTAAATGAATAACCTCTAATGCCAGAGATTACATTGACAGCCGGGATTCAAACTAGTTGGAAATTGAATGAAATCATTCATCAGGTATCATTACTGTCAACATGAACAGCCCGGCTCCACACAGCATCTGAAGCACCGAGCCATTTGTGGCTCCATGAAGTAATCGGCAGATCTTGACACGATCCCTGTTCTCTGTCAGAGTGTTGGACGGTTAATGGCTGCATTGTTTTTTCTTTTTTTTGGATTCATCAGCAAAAGCAGGCACTTGTTCTATTTTTGAAAGCCCCTGTGTGCAGGTGTCGCCCATGCATGGGAGTATTGATGTCAGTGTTTGAGATGATCGGGTCAGTGCTAATCAAACGCAGGTTGATGCCGTCGTGCGTCATGATTCCCCTCTTGATTTTCATTACCCCGAACAACCCTGCAGCAGCACAACATAAGACAGTTGTGCCATTATAATGGATGCGGTAAACAATGACTAATGACCGCGTTCTTTTTATGGCACGAGAAACAGTGGGCTTAAACGTGCTAGCGGGGACATTCTGTGGTCTGTGGGGCTCTTGATCACATAATTGAAAGCCTGCCGCTTATCATTTAGCACAGCTTTGTAATTTCAACACTATTTTATTTATACATATTTTCGGATTCTATCTAACAGACTAAATGGCTAAAAATGCAGAAAATATCCAGTTTCCTGCTTATCCATATGAATACTTTATCCTGCAACAAAGCCAGAGCAAAGTTACTTTTCTCTGCAGATCAGCTGATTCTCATCAACGGTGTAAGGAGTTATGGTATGTCAAAGATCATAGGAGATTGAGACTGAGACATCTCTGGTGTTGAAGGTTTAAACCTTAAAACAGGAAAAACACTAAACTGTTAGGGTCACAGTGGTTTTTCAACCAAAACAGGGAGAACATGAACCTTCCTGTTGAGGACTTTAGCTCCACCTAATGATGACTGGGCCCATCTTTGTCTGAATCTGAATTCTCCTCCTGTCCCTACAGCTTCTCCACCCATGTACCACTTGGGCTGGTCCAAATTCCTCCCCTCCTCGCTATATCGTACATTCACCGCTTTGGAGTGCTGTCCAAACATGCAATTCCAAAAATGAGTACCCTAGAGTTTTCCCAGAAGTCTTTGAAAAAAGCAGTGTGCATCAATGCTCACTACATTAGCAAATATAGACCACATGCATCATGTGAAAAAAACATGTTTGAATAAAATTTTTAATAAACCATCAACATTTATACCATCAGAAAACAGTGAAATCTAAAACAGGCTGTCACGACCGGCTCGAATAAAAGTCATGACAAACAAGAGGGAGACTGGGAAAGAATTAACCAAAGGTTTAATTGAACATAAATCTA
>NC_050534.1:347172-387841 GCF_002922805.2 Oryzias melastigma
GGGGCAAAAGCCCCCGACAGCTTAGCTCCTGAGATCACTCAAGCACTCAAACCCCTCCACCACGTTAAGGTGGTGGTTCAAGGAGGAGAACATCATTATAATTTACTTTATTTATAGACATGAGTTTATTTTTAGTAATACTTAGTTAACACAAATAAATCTAGTTAATTAAACCCTTTGTTTAATAGTTAATGTTTTAATCCTTTTTCAAATAAGTTTCCAAAAATCATGTATTCTTCTTTCCTAGTGAGAAGCAACATTATATATTTAAAAAATGTGTCAAAGCAAGAGTGGAACTCAGTTCTTTGGAATAAGAACGAGTCAAACTTCTGTCGCCACACAAGCAGTTTGAGCTCAGAATTGTTTGCTGTCTTAAAGATTTTTCCCCAAGATATATGAATTCTTCTATTCTTAATTGTCTGCGATCTATCCTCACATCCATCTACATGAGGAGCACCCCTGCACTGGACCAGCTGGATGTACTGGACGGGGCAGTCCTACCCCACGAGGGTCTCTGCTGCCGCTAACGCCCCGGTACTGGTAGCTTGCTGCAGCTGAAGTCCTTTTTCTGCTCCTGTTACTCTCTCTTGATCATTGATATTAGAACAGTCAGTGGTCTTGATACAAGACGATACGTCTCATACAAGATGTCTTCAGGTCAACAGGATGTAAAAACCTACATAGTTTATCATCTATGTGAACCTCAGACATCGATTTATATATTTAACTAAACTAAATCAAATAAATGATAATTAACTTTAAATCATTAAATCATGGATCATTTTATTTTTATTTTCTTTTTTTTTGTTATTTTCCCCTCTTTCTCCTCTACAGTCTTACTCTGCTGGGTTTTGCTATTTTAGTTTGGGGTTGGGTCTTGGTAGTCTTAGTTTTCAGGCTTTGTTTATTTGTTTTCATTATCAGGAGCTGCTGACTCTGACGGTCGACATGTCTGGATCAGCAGTCTCCATGAATTATTTTATGTTTGTCCAAGGAGCCACCATGGAGAGATAAAAGAGACACATGTGGATCTGGAGCTGCAGGTTGCAGACTCCTGGTCTTGGCTTTAGCCAAAACGGCATTCTGGACTTACAGTTTTGAATGCACATGACAGTTGTCTTGGGACAACAGAAGACAGCATGAACTCCATGCTACTTTAAAAACAATTTATTTGATAGGTGACCTGTTATAGTTTTGGGGATGTTTTTGTTCTCAAAGTCGAATTTTATGTTTTTTGAATGAATGAATGAGTGAATGAGTGAACATTGTAATTGCTGCTGACAAAAATTGGGTCCTGTGATTCAAATTAATTAGTTTTAGACACTAACTAATATCTAAAATAATTGAGCAATTTCCAAACAATTTAAATGTATAATGAATGTAACCTGGTCGAATATGTTTTTTAGAGTAACCTTTTTTACATTTATCACTTAAATTAAGTTTCCCTGTACTTGTGTATCACTTCCCTATTTTAGACTCTACTGACACGAGTAGAATCAGGAAGAACCATATGTTGCTGTTCCACAAAAGACCACTAGAGGCAGAGTGTAGAAAAGAAAAGTTTTCTCTGAACTTTCCTGATGAAAAGTCAAACTTTACACAAAAACAAATGTGTGTAAGGATCTATTCTTGAGATTTGAACATATGTCATTATTTCATTTACCTTGAAGCTTAAATTTCCCGTCTGTTTAGAGGGAGTTTGAGCATGGAAGTATCAGAGATCAAGCTAAAGTCGCTTTTTTGAGTTTTTAAAGCTATTCTGAAACATTTCTATGAAGTCAGGATTTTTTTCATTAATGTTGCTTCATATCTGCAACTAAGCAGCATTTAGTTGTAGTATTTAGCCCCAGGACGAAGGTTAGATTTGATTTTCTACAGATAAATACCAGCAAAGTCTAAGTTGATCAAGACAAGGGAGCATTTTTTCAAAGAATTTGTACATGTAAGTCACCCCAAAAATTCTGGTTCAACAGCTCTAATGATGACTTTAAATATAGAATTTAAACACAAATACTTTTTACATTTTATTATCAAAACAACAAATGCATTTATCTACAATGGCTTTACATTTTTTCATTTTATTTAAATATGTTACAATCAGTTCTGATTTTTTTTCTTTGCATTTCCTTCATGCTGTTGTGAAAAAACGTCATCACTACAAACCAGCTGAGAAAGAACAAACATGACTGGTTTAAAATAAAGGCACTGTTGCTCAAGTTTTAAAATGAACCACAAAAACGGATTATTTTCACCATCAAATGCACAGAAAGAGCGTCACTAGAGAGACAGGTAGGTGGGGGGCTGCCGTAGGCCCCTCTTCCCGTACGTGGCAGAGCCCACATTGGTGGGGACGTAGACGGTTCCGATGGTGTTGCTGGAGCGAACCAGGAAGTCTGCTAACCTTTGAGTGACACAAGTGGCTGTGTTGCACTTTCTTTTCTCTAAGTGATGACTGGAAGAAAAAACACAAACATTAATCCTGTAAATCCACTTTTCATGAATCCATTAATCCACTAGATACAAGAATTGACAGAAAATTCAAATATTATGGAATCTATATTTTTTTTTCTTGTAAAAAATCCACAAAGATTATTGCAGTTACATTTTTATAGGAGATTTATCAACGATGACACGTTGGGTTAGACATGAGTGTTCAGTAAAAAATCACTATTTTCCCACTCTCAAATATGATCCACACGCTTTCTACAAGGTCTAAAACCTTATAACGTGTAGAAGTCACGAATGACCCACCTCGCTTTGTTTCTTTGTGATAACATAAGTTTTTTTCGATAGCGAGACAGTAGATGCTGTTACCATGTAATATCAAATGTCATTATGTCGTGATTGATGAAGAATTTACTCGTCTTCATTTTTCTACGATACGCAGCAGAACAACGAAGATCCATTTCTTATTGATCGCTTTAATCCTGGTCTAACTCTGGCAGAGATTGCGCTGATGTTGTTGGTCATAAACAGATCAGTCATTGAGGGGAAGGTTGGTCCGGCTGCAGCTGCGCAGGCGGCTGCAGGTCAGTGATTCTGCAGTTGTGACCAGAAAAGGGATCATGGTTACAGAATGATGCATGATGGGTTTTGTCCATGTTTATAAGCATCACCAATGAAAATACAGTTTTCAGTGTTCTCAAGCTAACGAGAAATACTATCTCCTACTTGTTTTCTCGTGATAATGAGACAATGGAGGCCATTATCATGAGAAAATAGCAGTAAAACAGAAAGGCAGATGTTATCATGAGACATCGTCATTATTATAAGAAAACAAGAGAAGAAAAGAAAGGTCGGTCAAGAACCTTCCATTAGAAACAATTCATTATCAACTATTTCTTCATTCTTTGAATTGTTGTCGTTGAAAAAAGGAATGATAGATGAGTTATCCTCTCTATAAAAGCCGTCTGAACTGTCCTGCCAAAACCATTTGTCACATTTCAAAGGATCTGCTATTTGAGCAGAAGGGCACGGTGGTGCAGTGGTTAGCGCACGTCTCACAGCAAGAAGGTTCAAGTCCCGGCTGGTGGACCTGATACAGAACCACCAACTGGGACCTCTCTGTGTGGAGTTTGCATGTTCTCCCATACATGTGCAGATTTTCTCTGGCTTCCTCCCACCGTCCAAAACATGCTTCAGAGGTTCAATGGTGACTCTAAATGGTTCCTAGGTGTGAATGTGATCTGGGTGTGTCCTGCCTTCACCCACAAGAGGCCGGGTCAGGCTCCAGCTGCCCCGTGACCCCAAAAGGGACAAAATGGATGGATCGGGTGTTTTTGAAGAACAGCTACCTGTTTGTTGGCGTGAGCTCTCTTTGTGTCCGTGGGCCCAACAGTCTGAGAAACGGGTTAGCAATGAGCTCGGGAAGAGACCAGTCCTCGCTTTCCGGGGGAAGGTGTTCCTGCTCGAAGGACAATCCGGTACTGAAGTACCTGGTTAACAAGAAAGGGGGAGGGGAAAGGCCAAACCGTTTCACACTGATGACACCCACTTCACAGCATCCAGCGGCCCCAGGAGAAAGAGGAGAAAGTGGCCACTTAGCCACCTGTCCCCAAATTGAAGCACTTTTCCAAAGACAAGCATCATTTACCCCCACCTCCGTTATCTGTGCAGAATTTATGGACGCTCTTTTTTGAACTCACCGGTGGTTTGGAGCAGCAACAATGCAGCGCAGAAACAGAAGCACCAGGAGAAGAAGCCTGTGCACCCTCAGGTGATACATGATGCGGGTCCGGAGGGGTGCCTGCATTAACACAGATGGCCACAAAGAGGGCTTTGAATGGTCAAAATTCACATTGTCAAACATCTTTGAATGTCAAATCCGATTTCTAATATTTTTTTATTAGATGTTCGAAATGAACAAAATAAATTAGAAAAAAAGAACAAAAATTCTGCAAAAATTATCTTTATTTAAATTCCTTTGATCTATAATTTATTTATCTTTGCTTTTTCACCTTAAAAACTTCATAAATAAGATGAATATTTGAATATGTTTTAATGTAAAAATCAAGAAAAAATGGAGAAATTTTTTTTTTACAATAAAAGCTATCTATATAAAATAAATAAATTAATAAAATATACAACTGTTGATTTTAATTTCAAAAGCGTATTTCTAATAACTAAAAATAAAATATGTAATTTTAGATGGATTCTCCTGTAATCCTGAGACTTTCAAATTAAAACCCTGCTTTGCTTTTTTTCAGATCTGAATCTTGATCAAATAAGAGATTATTAATTTAAAAGATACTTTTTCCATCTAACATCTATAGTCAAGCACTGGATAAAAAAGTGCTTACCTAGTGTTGTGCTCTCCCAGTCTGTCACCTCAGCAGCCCAGCGCTGTCGGTCTGCCACATGAGCCCGCTCCAACAGTTATAGGCGCTCTGCTCAAACCACTTGTGACATCAGCTCCCTCCAAATATAGACATTTGATTTACATCAAAGGGGGCGGTGGTGGTTTCAGAGATGCTCTCCTATACATTGAATTTTTTTTCTATCCCCACAAACACGAGTGCAGCCCTCGGACGTCACAATCCTCATCACCGTCTTCGTCAGCGTTGTCATCAGCCGGCCTGATGGGGCTGACCCTTCGTCATCCCGCGCTGGGGACGGGACCTCTGTCAAAAACAAAGCTGTCCTCTTTACCTCTGGACAAATAAGGAAGTTTTAGGGCCACAAACTTTTGCTTCTGAGCCTCTCTGTGGACTTCACAGACAATAAATGATACATGAGAAGATGGAATTAAATAATTAACAAGTTATGTCATCGTACTTTGACTATCTGGCTTAAATAAAGGGCTAATTAATGAACTTTTATTCAGATTTAATTAACACTTAAAAGTAGGAATCTGACAACTTGAATAATAAATGTGACACATGCTTATTTTTTAGATTTCTTCTAGCCAGGAAATTGCTACAAAAAAGCTACAAAAAAATGTAGAAAACAAAAAGTTGTTCAAATATGGTTCAAGCATGGTGGCAAAATCAGAGATTTCATTTGCTCTTCCCTTGAAAATCCCAAAAATGAGCAGCAATAAAAAATGGAAAATGTTTTTCATAAAATAGAAAAACAGAAAAATGCTTCTTCTTCTTCTTCTTCTTCTTCTTCTTCATCTTTTCCCTTCAGGGTTCGCCACAGAAAAATGACAGACAGAAATCCCAGACAGGAAAATGCTAAAAGTTCATAATAACAGCTCCAATACAAAGTTAAAGTAAATGACAAAGTTAAATACTAAAAATGGTAGGATTTCACAACGCATAAATGACATGAAAATCATCAACATGGAGTCTAAGATCTTACAGGTTTGTTAAAGACTAACTCAGATGAAATGTGTTTTGAAAACCTTCTTTTGACATTTTTCTCCTGATGGAGGACAACTATAAAGAACATTAAGATTGAATCTGCATTGCTCCGTTTTTCTTTATTCTAACTGTTGTGAATCAGGAGCAGACCAAACAAATACTGCTTGAAAACGATGGTACTCGTGACGTCACACCAGGTGATTCACACGACGGAGTTTCAAGGTTAAGTCAATGTCACGGACGTGAATGGAGGCGATCTGAAGTCCTGCGGCGTGACCTGAGCGTGGAGCATGGAGGACTGGCAGCAGGCTGACAAAATTGAGATATCTCAAGTGTGACAGGTCGTCGCGTCTCATCTGCCAATCAGGAACTCAGCTTTGGGCATGTGACGATTTCAGTGACTTGATCAGCAGGTAGAATATTAATCCAATGTGAACATTTTTGTCCTGAACTTCCATCGAATCATTTAACCTGCTGGGGTCAAAAGAGCTCGTCCACAGCTGCTGTTGGGTGAAGGCTGGATACTCTGGACGGATCGCCAGCCTGTCTCACCACGGCGGCTCTCTGGCTGCAGTCATCCAGCCTCCCGTAGATTCACACTCGAAACACGGGCAAACAGACAGCTGTGGGTGTGGAGGCTGACGTATGGAAGCTGTTCATAAGGAGCGCCTTCATAGAAGATAAGTTGTTTTCATGAAGAGAAATTTGTATTCATAAATACAAAGCTGTGCTCACATTTATATTTTTTGCACAAAAATATATGAATACAACATTTAGTTTTGAGTTTAACATGTCTCTTTAGAATACGACTTTTCTTTGTCTTGAATACAAATTTGTCCTGTTCACAAATCCGTCACGAGGTCACAGGCTGATACATGGAGTCCAGAAACATCGATTGATCAAACTGTGCATATCTGTTTAAGTTTATTTATTTTACTAAAGTAAATTCTAAATCTAAAGAATGTTATTGATGCTATAATGGGAAAATTATCTTGATATCCACAGAAGTGAAAATGTAATAAAACAGATCAAAATACAGCGATCTCCGACTGCATGTTATGGTTGCTGATTGCCTCAGAAACGAGCCATCAGAATTATACATAAAGCTGGTTATCTTGATCACACTAACGATTTATTTGATCAATCCAGAATTCTAAAACTGTATGACCTCATTGATTTTTACACTGCACAGTTAATATCCAGAGCTAGTGGGAAAACATTACCGTAAAATATCCAGAAACAGTTCTTAGAAAATGAAGGAGGAACAAACTGAGAGGATGCAGGAACTTCAAGGTCAGATTGATAAGAACCACAAAGAAAAGTTTCTGTGTTTCTGTGTGGAACCAAACTCTGGAATAAGTTCAGTAATGATCTCAAACAATGTTCAAGCATTTATACATTCAAGAAAATGGATAAAGAAACTCTAATCTCACAATATAAAGATAAGACGAGTTAAAGATCAACTGGTGTTTGAAGAATACCAAATGTCTGAACTTGAATGTGATGAAATAATCAGTTTTTTAATGTAATCAATGAGTTTTATGTTATGTAATATGCAGTAATGATTACTGAAAAGTTTACAATCACTGGTATTAATTTTCTTTACTTGATCCAAAATATGTAGCACTGATTACAGAATTATTGTAATTATGTGTTCTAAAAATAATCAATGATTATTAGATATTGTGAGAATTATTAATGTTTACTGAAAATATGTCAGAATTCTTTCAGAGAATGATCAATAAGAACTCTATTGTTACTTTAAAACTTCATTTCAATGTGTAATGATTCTTTTTTCTGCATCAATATAACATTGATAATCAATGAGTATTGTATATCTGTGACATGATGTATGATTGATGTTACTGTTTACTGAAATAATATTTGATGAGATTAATCAATAATCAACAAATACTTCACTTTACTATTGGGAATTACAAAAAACAACAACAACAACAACAACAACAACAACCAGATTACATAATTTTCCAAAACAGTGAAATTAAGTAATTAAGTAGGGGTGGGATTATATAAGCCCTGCGACAGACTGGCGACCTGTCCAGGGTGTACCCCGCCTTCGCCCTTCAGTAGCCGGGTTAGGCTCCGGCACCCCCGCGACCCCGAAAGGGAAGAAGCGGTCAAGAAGATGGATGGATGGATGGATGGATGGGATTATATAAATTCACTTCTTTCCAGTTCTATTCAATCAATCAAACTCTACTGACTTTAGTTAATTATCACAAAAAATGATTGAACCAAATGTGACATAAGTGTGTTTTATTTTCGTTTTCTATTTTATAATCAATGCATTTAATTGCTTCTGTAATGAGTTTGAAATAATTGTGTGTTTTATCCTGTATTTTTTAATCTATGCTTGAAATCAATCAATCAATCAATCAATCAATCAATCAATTGTGTAAACATTTTAGCAGTGGATCATTTCAGACACAGAAGTGATGGAAAACAGTCCTAAAGAAGTAGCAGACGTGCCACTTCACACATTAAGGGTTAAAAAAACATGTCTGTGAAATGAGTTGAAAATAAGAAAATGACAAAATAAAAACAGCTAAGCTAACTCAGAGCTAAAGCAGACGGTCAGCAAACAATCAACATTAAAATAAAGTCAGTAGGATCAGAATCCCCAACTTTCTTTCTGTTTCGGATTTTTCTTTCTTTATTTTCCACTAAGTTAGCATCGGCTCCCAGTTAGCCTTCTTTAGCTCTGAGTTAGCTTAGCTGCTTTTTTTGTTTCCTGCTATCCCTTTCAGGGTCACGGTGCTGCTAGAGCCCGGCCCGGGTACTGATGGGTAAAGGCAAGGGTACACCTGGACCGGTCCAGGACCTGCAGCGTGAGCGTCCGCTCCACCTCTCCAGGATAACATGCTGCTGCTGGCCGGTGTTGTGCTAAGGTACGTTCCCCCTGCCAGAATGATGACTGACACTGGGGAGACAAATTCTGTTAGGGGACGTTCTTTGGCAAAACACCAGCACTGGACGTTAGACAGCAAAACTGCATCAGAAAGACGGGAATCCCTCCGCTGCCTGCTCGGCTGACTCCCATTTTAACATCTCTTTTTTCTTTTTTTGCCACCATTTCCCGGACATTTTCATTCTCTATATGCTCCGGTAGTTTGGCCTGGCAAAACATTTTTTTAAAAAGCTGCAGGACTTGACCGTTATCATCTTTTGTTCCCCAGCAGAGCTACAGTGTCGAGATAATTTTTCCTTCCATCATAGTTTCATAAATGAGTCAGTGCGCATCCTCTCTCATCTGGATCGACGTTTCTGGACTCGATGCATCAGCCTGTGACCCGTGACGGATCTTTGACAGTTTGTGAACAGGAGAAATTTGTTTTCAAGACATAATTCATTTTCTACAGAGACATGTTAAACCTAAAACTAAATTTTGTGTTCATAGTTTTCTCTGCAAAGTTATATTATTTTATGAATATTATTTTGCACACAACTTTGCGTTCTTTTTGAAAGTTATCTTACCCCATACTGAGGCTTGGGCCTCCTGCACGTTGTTACATTTTACTTGTTTTCATCGAGACAATAATAAAAAAGAGCCCCTAATTTTTTTATGTCCCTGTCGGGTCATAATGCTGGACAGCCTTCCAACTCAGTCACAGAGTCACAGAAACACCACAGAAGCGGCTGTCATCCCGACACAGTCCCCGGAGTGAGATAGAAGCTCCTGGTGCTACGGGGAAATGTTTGAATAATCTCATAAACCAGACATAGAGACACGATTACAGATGTTTTTATACAACTATTCACAACCTGATCTGTGTGAGAGCTGTAAGCTACCAGGGAGGTAGGCTTACTCCTGCACACAATTGAGAGGCAAAGTTCTCCTAAACACCTGCTGCTCTGCAGAAACTACGTCCTAGAAAATGACACAGTTTCAATTTTGCCTAAAAACACCATAATAATAATTGAAAAACCAGTGGGAACGAGGATTTGTGCCACATGCTGCTCTGCCCCCTTGTGGCCCACAAGGCTCATTACAGTCTAGAATCTGGTGACATCATAAGATTGTTTTGGTCTCAAAAGGAATCCAGTCAGCAAGGCCAGGTGGGCCCCATACGGTTTAAAAGTGGGCAGAAAATATGGGCTAACTCGCTACAGAGGAGCTTGCTAGCTCAATAAAGAGGAGCTCACTAGAATGCTACAGTGGAGCTTGCTAGCTCGTTATAGCACAGCTCGTTAGCACTCTACGCTGTCCACCTGGTGGCTAGATTGCATGTTGAGCCAACCCACTGAGGGTTCACTTAAGCCAGTGATGACAAACCCATTTGGGGCCCACATTTTCTGCCACTTTTACACCATATGGGGCCCAGTTGGTCTTGCTGGCTGGGAAACTAGATCAGTCAACACAGCATTATTTTAGAGAGGCAGGGAGTGTAAAAAAAAATGCCTCAAAATTTTGGTTTGAAACATGGTTTAAAAGCAGAAAAAAAGACTTTTAAGACATGTTTTTTTTTTTTTGGAAAAGTTTGATATAACTATATTTCAACTGAGGAAAAAGAATCACAACAAGTCTTGGATAACACTGCAGTGAGTGTAAGAAGAGAATTTTCTCGTGTTTCTTGGCATATGTCAGCACAGGCTGCATGCTTCTGGTAAGTGCTGTCCATCTTCCCTCTCATTCTGAGCTAACAGAGAAATAATGTAGCAATGGGCTCCTCACACCTCTTAGAGTTCAGCTGTCAGAGCTTCACTTCACCAGAAAAAACTCCCTCAGAAGTTACTCAGAGGCTATTCCTCCACAATCATTTTGTAAATACAAATGTTATGCACTTTAGAAGCACTGATTTAAAAAAAATAAATAAATAACATGCCTTATATATGGAGTCATTCTGGTTGTGATACTGATGTTGACAGGTACACGGTGCTCTGTCAAAATGTCAGTCTGTTTTTTATTTTTTAATAAGGTAGAGTGTTGTTGCAAAAAGCTAATGAGGCTAACGAGGAAAACATGTAGTGATGTTGAAGTGTGTTTGGGTTTTTTTGTTTTACATGTTACCAATAAGGTTAGGAGTTAGCTTAGTCATAGTAACATTTGTTAGCAGTATCGGTCTGTTTTTTATGCATTTCATACAAGGCTGGGAATGAATTGTATTATAAAAATGTTGACATGGCTACAATGAAAAACTTACTCAGCAGGGTCGTAGTCATTATGAATGTAAAGTGTTAAGAAGTTGCTCACAAATTTCAGGTAGAATAAAAAAATTATAACAATGGATAAATCTTATCCTCACAAACCCTTTTATTTTTAGAATCGACAACAAAGCTGAAAAAAATTAGTAAAATCTGCCTAAAAAAGGATGTTTTTTACAGTATAAAAATAAAAAGCTAAAATAATGTGATGCAATGATCATAATTTTTTATGTTTTAAAAATTGCTCATACATAAATCATTTGAACACATTTGTAGTGGTGCAATTATAAATGTTTAAATAATGTCAAATTTAGCCTAAGATAATTTAAAATTATTTATAGTTAAATTTGAATCACAGGACCTCATTTTTGTCAGCAGTAACTACAACATTCACAAAAAGCATAAAATATAACTTTAAGAATGAAAATAAAAACCTAAAAACTCTAAAAGTTCAGTTGTAAAATAAAACCGTGATTGATGGAGTTCAAATGAAACATGAATCCGTAGAACATTTCCAACAGATTGTGTTTGACTACATTTTTAAAGAGTCTGCACCTGTGTGATGTCATCACTATCTAATAATCTAATCTAATAACCGTAACATGATTTTATTATTATTGAACTGTAAGATTTGAATAATCAGTATTCATCCTGATTGTGTGTAAGTTCTGTAGAATATCCAAATAGGTTTCATTTGTTGATATTAATATATTTTAAATGATTTGATGAAGAAACACTTTACAATCTGTAATGTCAAATGTTTCAGTAAAAATTGAGTTAGAATTACTAAAATATTACATGTAGCCACGTAGCAGAATAAGTTTAGACCATTAAATGAATCACTTTCATATATTGTTCTTCTTCTTCTTTTCCCTTCAGGTTGGCGCTAACGTGTGTAGAAATTGTTTTTTTAAGATGTTAATTAGGTGTGTAGTGTGTTTAATAAATGTGTAGATTCAGCCGGTAAATCCAGGTGAGTATAACCTGTCATATCAGATGCAGGTTGTTACCTCATATTTTTGTGTGATTTCAATAGGTTGTTTTTATATTTCAGTGCACCCTACACACAGCATAATTTCAAAAAAGAGAATGATAGAGAAATGCTCTATTGTGATGAGCTCTTTATTGCAGAAAGTACAGTTCTGTAAATCAAACACACCATGTCTCTGTATGGATCATTTTATAGAAGTACTGGGAGGCTGTTGAGTCAAACAAAGACATTCCAAGACACTGTTATTTTCTTATTGCATTCATATTTCATGCCATGAAGCTTTTATTCGCTCTTAGTTATTTGTACTCCAAAGCTCCAACACGTATGCGGCTCGTAGTTTATTGCTCCTATGATACCAAACATAATTGAGATCAAAAGTCCCTGTAATATTGGAGCGTTGCTGTCTAACATCAGTGTTGTGGTGTGTGACCTGGGATAATGACTAAGAGCATTTGTCATGTTTACAGTGTTTAGGGTCAGTTATAAAACTGTCTCTCCAAAAGCTAATATTGTCACATGCAGTACATGACAGAACATAGTTTTCTACCTTTACTTTTTAGCTTTTCAGACATGCTCACAGTTTATTTTACTCAGCCTATGAATAATACTAACATCATTTCTGTCTGTATTTTTCCTCTAAATTAATCCGTGGAAATTGGTGACTCACAAGCCACAGAGGCTTTTAATTTGCTTTTTGTTTAGGGAAAAAAACAACAGAACTGCCAAGCTTAAGTGCTTGGTTGCATAAAATGAAAGGCATTGTTTTTGATGTAGCAGAAGGGAAAAAAATCTGAATTGTCAAATTGTTTTGTATAAGGTTGAATTATTTCAAAAGGTTAATTTGGAATTGTAATTTTTGACAAATTGATATTTCTGTTGTCTTTTCTTCTTAAGGATTGAGCCTTTTAGGTTTGGACTGTTTGGTCTCAGTTGTATTTTTGTGGTTCATGCTCTGATTCCAATAGACAAAGTCTCTCCTGGTTTCATTTGACGATTATCTAAGGTGGTTTGGGATATTTACTGGATAAAGATCAGAGCGTGAGATCAACAGGTGGAATGGTGAGGCGCCTGGTCTCATGTGGTAGTTGGACCAGTCTGTTGTGGTGAAGACGGAGCTGAGCCAAAAACTGAGGCTCTGAGTTTAATGGTCGATCTTCGTTCCAACACTCACCAGTTGTCATGATCTCCCAGATACCTTTGTCTAAAAAAGTTTTCCTTGAAGGGTAGCTGCTGGATGCTGCATATATACCTGCCTCAGCAACTGGTATTTAAACTGGTATTACGCCTGTAAAATCACATTTTGGGCTTCAGCTAACAACACTCTGGTGTTAACATGTCACCGTGCACGTTTTTAAGTCCACTAGCAAACCGGCGTTCATTGAACTTTCCTCTGCTTCAATGTCAAAACATTCATCTTTTGCCAATCAGGGACTTGGATTTGGTAGTGACGTATATGTGGTGTGAAAGTGGAGGATTTTAGTTGGAAAACTAAGTTACAAAGGTTACAAACATACAACAAGTAGCTTGGGTACATAAAAAGTGTTAATATTAAATAAACTTCACATTCTCACGTTCCAACTCTTTTTATTGTGACATGTGCACTAGGAAAATACTGCACCATCACCACACAATGTTGTTGTTCTACTCACCCACTTCATTCCTGCTCAGAGCCTCACTCCGATTCTTCCGATTCGACTCCTGATGAAGAATCTGCTCTTTCAACTCTCGATTCTTAACTCTCTGGGAAGGATTTTTGTGGGCCTTTATTTTACTATAACTTTGCAAAAAATGAGATGTTGTTGTGGTGTGTGAGCACTAGGGGGAGCAGAGAGAGATCGAGTGAATGAAGGTACAGGTGTGATGGCGAAAGTCACGAGACCCGAGGCAAGATTGTAAATAAAAAGAAATTAAGGAAAGTTTAATGTCAGCAGTAATTAAAAAAAGACTATATACAGTTTATTTGATAGTTTTTGGTAGAATTAATAAACTTAGCTATGTAGAAATAATTCAGATCTAATGAACGACCTTTACTGTTTTTCAGACCTATGGCACATTTAAAACCCTTGAAAAGGTCCGTCTTCTTACCTGTTTTACAACTACAAAGTTGTAGCACTTGATTGATTGTTGGAGCACTGTGGATACCGTAGTCAGGAGCCTGGTGGAATGACCTTTACTATTCTTCAATTGAACCTCATTCTATGGGGCTCAGGTCCAACTGACTGTGGAGGCCAGCTCATCTGCAGCAGCGATCCATCACTCCTGATCAAACAGCCTTTGCAGCCTTCAGTGAGAATCTACGGTCATGAAAATAAAGAAACCCTTTGCATGAGAGGGTGTCTCCAAACGTTTGCGTGTACTGTACATCTGGATATAGTTTACTCTGAAAGGCTTAAGAAATCCAAATGAAACCGCCTCTATGTGTGAAATGTGTTAGCTGTTGTTACCCATTCACACTGACTTCAATGCACCATCATAGTGCAGAAGAGGTTTATTTAATGAATGTATTAACTTATTTTTGATAATGTCAGAATCAGTAAAATTATTTCAATAACAGTCATTGAATCATTTCACTGATAATAGCTTCAGATGACCAGCTACAGCAGCTCTCCAGCTGTAGATCTAGCAGTTCCTCCACCTGGATCTCACTGCTTGTCCGTCACCCGTCGTCTCATCTCCTGAGGTATTTACTCATAATGTTTTACTTATATTACACATTACGTCTTCTTGGACCCGAGATTTCATGGAACCGTACCTCTGAGACTTTCATTTCTCCAATAGTACTACAATATTCTTCAACCAAAGTCTATCAAGAAGAAAAGCATTTGATTCATCCAATCCCATGTCTCATCCCCAAATCAATCATCCAGTGTGTTGCGCCTGAGAACGGGTCAAATAATATTTCTAAAGGAACATATAATATCAGCAAACGAGTTCATAGACTGAAACGGATCATTTCTTTACTGCTTTTGCTCTCTGGTAATGTGCAACTTGATCCTGGGCCTTTACAAGTCATTACACCTGAACACTGTAATGTAGAACTGGGCTTGGATTTCTGAACTTCAGTGTAAGAAGTTTGTTGCCAAAACTGGACTTGATCAAGTTATGGGTTCTCACAACTAATCCTGATATAACTGTTCTGTCAGAGACCTGGTAGAATAAGGCTGATGCTGACAGTGAAATCGCTATTCAAGGCTATAATGTGTATAGAGCCGATAGAGCTGCTAAGGGCGGTGGAGTAGCTCTCTATGTCAACTCTAAATTTTGCCGTTCTGTAACCATATCAATCACTAAACCCAAGCAATTTGAGCTATTAGCCATCCGAGTGAATCTGACTGAAGTTTTATATTTTACTTTAGTTGGTTGTTACAGATCACCTTCATCCAAACCAGAAACTCTGTCCTCTCTCTCCAAAGAGCTCCACAGCCTCTGTGATACAGAAATATTAATAATGGGGGATTTCAACTGGAATTGGCTTTCTCCTGTTTCTGATCATTTTAAGGAACTGTGTGATTCATTGTCACCCGATTAAATCCAGTTGATTCAAATAAATCCACTCTGTTGGATCCAACACTAGCTAATAAACCCCATAAGTTTAGTTCCTCTGCAATGATGTTAGTGATCATTGCGCTATTGCAGTAATAAGAGATGACAAAATAGTAAAATCTAAACCCTGTCACATTCTTAAAAGATGTTTTGAGCATTTTTTACAGCGGTGATATTCACCGCATTCAGTTAATTCAAGACGTAGAATGCGACTGAACATTTTCATCAGACTTGTTAAAAAATGTAGGATTTCTGGGCGAAATAATCTAATGGGTTAGTCCCTCTTTCATCTCCACCAGTGTCATTCAGATCCTCTGCCTGTTTCATCTATTACAGTATCTTCTGATTCTTCTCCTGCAACCAAATCTGTCATCCAACC
The DNA here is from genome assembly GCF_002922805.2 of Oryzias melastigma. NCBI lineage: Eukaryota > Metazoa > Chordata > Actinopteri > Beloniformes > Adrianichthyidae > Oryzias > Oryzias melastigma. Next base: position 363,053 of record NC_050534.1, read on the forward strand.
AATTTCCAATTCAGATTTGCTGTAGACCCTGAAAGCCATTGATCCAAAAAAATCTCCTGGTCCACACGACCTAGACCCCCACTTTTGTAGTTGAACCCATCACCCAGATTCTCAACGTAAGTATTCAGTCACATATAATTCCCAAAGTTCGGATGGCAGCTCATGTTCTCCCTCTATTGAAAGATGGAGATCAATCTATATTTTCTATATTGTCTTTATTTTTAGCATCTTTTTTAATTTAGTGATTTACAGACATACTTGGCGGTGAAGTAACAGAGCTGCCGCTGATGTTTTTTGTTTTGTTTTGATGTTTTTCTGATATTCAGTACGGCACTGCTAGTTGTGATATGGCAAGGACAGAGATGTTTACTATCATTTCAGGGGATTTTTCAGGCTTTATGCACCTTTGACACGTCCGTGCACGCATGAGCTTCACCACAGAGAACATTTTCTCTCTGCCATGGTTTAACCATCCCTAGACTCCTCCAACCTCCTCACCACAAACAGTCTCAATTTCTGATTGGCTCTGCCTCTGTCTGTGCACCCAATTAGTGCAGTGGGTGGGACCAAACTGAAGACAGAGGTGTGCCCGCCTCCGAGCCAAAAACAACCAGTTCAATATCGGACGTCAGATTAAAAGAAGACTTAATAGCCAATATTGACAGATGCTGATATTTATATTGGTCAACTCCTAAATATGACCCGTCTAAAACTGTCATCATATTTCATTAATTTATGGATGAATTCATTATTTTTTCAAGAAACCAGGACTTACTATTCATTGATATTCAGCTGCTGTGACAAAATCATCCAAATGTGTTCATTAATGTCAGTGTTTGTTTCAAACAATAAAATGGAAACACGAAAAGCCCCAATTATCCTCAAGTCTAAATAGAACAGCTTTGGTTGAATCAAATGAAGGGGGAAGAGCAGTCTACATACTTTTTTTCCACATAAATGTACTTTTATTTAGGTGTTTTTCATGTTTATTTCAAACACATGTTTCTTGAGTTGATCAACGGTTCTCCTCCTAACTTCCTTTCTCCACCTTGCTTTTATCATCTGAGTGATTGATCTCTATCTGAGGATCTGGCTCCCAACAGACCAGATCTTTGCCTGCTTCATCAGTGACATGAAGAGTGAACTCAGTCGTGGTCTGTGTACAGCCTTTAGGCTCATTATCTTGTGAGGGCTGTCCTTTTCTGTCAACCACTTGTTCCTTCTCACAATCTGTGGTACCCTCCGGGTCATGAGGCAACTTGGGACTCATAGATGTGCCAGCGCCTTCAGTGGGGTTTGATGGGACTTTGAGTTCAATATCCTTAGAGGGATTGCTGCGCTGTGTTTCTTTTTCCTCATCTTGTCCACAAAACTGTTGCCGGAGGAGGATGATGACAGCAATCATGAAGAAATAGGAGGAACCACTGAGGCAGGTGATCAGACCCAAGAAAATAACTCTGAAAAGGCAAAGGTAGATTTAAAAAAAGGAAAAATCACACAATTGTAGAGTGGCATTACAGTATTCCCCCTTATTCGCGGGGTTAGGGACCGGAGAGATCTGCGAATAAGCCGAATACGTGAATATGAAGAGACTTTTTAGAGGATTACTCTTAAGTGCATGAACGGATCAAAATAAAGCGTTGGAGTGCTTTATAGAGTAGAATACACTCGAAACCTCAAAAGTAGAATTTTCATGGTAGGGCCCTTTGGCATAAAGATTTTTTTTAATTGAATAATTTAATGAACAAAACTTTATTGAACAAAAGACTGTACCTCCACAACAGCCTACTTCATGAGGCAGATGAATGTCGCTCATCTCTCTGCCTTTAAATCAGGATTGCATTTGTTTCCTCCATCAAACAATAAACACCTGCTCCAGTCTGCGATCATCTACTTCTGCATATCAGGATTTTTTTCAGACACTTCTGAGTCAGCTGATTCCATTTCTCCATGCAGGTGGATGCTGTGGAGCGCAGCACTTCCCTTATATGCAGAATTAAGCGTCTTCAATTGTTAGAGTTTTTTGATGAACCAGAAGAGTCATATGACTAAAAAAAATAATCTGCACATACGTGACACCGCGACTACAGAAACACGAATAAGTGGGGGAACACTGTCGGTCCTTGAGTTACCTGTACATGTCTGACTCATAAAGGCGACACGCCCCCTTGCCTCCACACTTCTTCACGGACCACTTCAGGCACGTTGAGTCAATCAGAGCTCCAAAATACACTGGTGCTGGGATTCCACCTGCAAGCAAATAATGAAACGAGTGTTTTCTCAAAAAACATTTCTTCATAAAGCACCAGATTCTCTTTCAATGGTTAGGGGTTTGGACTTTCAACAAGCTGACTCCTGATTTGCCATAGTGTTTGCCATAGAAACCTCCACTCAGACTGATTGAGACCAATCACTGACAATTTCTGTCTCTAACTTGGCGGCACCTATATTACCATAATGGGCCACTGAACTGACTTAGTTTGTGGAAGTAAGACATTGTCTAGAGTTGAAATCACTCTTGGTCCAGTTCTCAAAGACATTCAAAGAAACAGACAAAAAAATAACAGAAAATCTGTTAGAAGACAGAAGACACGCAAGTGACTCCAAGACCGACATACGAGTCATGTTAAGCTTCAAGAACCTCAAAATCAGCTGGTAAAGATTAATCTTACCAAGAGTCCTGGTTACCAAGACCTGAATTCCTAGTGCAAGAGACTTTAGCTCTGGTGAGATGCATCTGTAATCACAGCACAAGACAAAAGAGTGAAAATTAGTCAGATAGATTGACTTTAATGATCCTAAAGGGAAGTTATTGGATCTGCTGAAACCCCATACAAGATAAAGGATAAAATGAATAAAATACATCAAAAGAAGATAAGATATATAAAATAACAAGTACAAGTCTAAAAATGATAAAGGGTCACTGAAAATATGTATCGCTATATAAAAAGTCATGATAAATATGTGAACATAAAACTCATAACAGTGGGTTTTACCCGTCCAACAGTGGAGTTATGGAGTCTGATGGACTTCAGAACGTAAGAAGATCTAGGCCTCGTTGTGTTGGACCTTAGAAAGAGCAGCCTGTTGCTGTAGGAGCTCTTCTGTTTGGGGGGACAGAGTTCAGGGGGTGGGCTCTTGCTGCTCCTCTACGCTTTGAGGTTGGATTTTGTTCTTGCTTCCATGAGTGTCTCCACCGAGTCCAGACTCACACCTATTATAGACTCAGCTCTTATGACAAGTCTATTCAGTCTCTTCTGGCACAGCCTCCCCAGCACACTACTGCATATGAAACTAGAACAGTTGTATACCTGTGATAATAGTAGTGTGAATGCTTTTTGCTGAATGTAGTCACTGAAGATGCTGAAGCTTTTTTCTGAAAATGGTGACACAATTTACTTAAACTGCTGAAGGGATTTGTGGGAAATGAAAAAGCTATTTGCAAAATGTTACATTTGCAAAAAGACTGGAAATGTCGTTAGAGAATTATGAAAGAGTGCTGAAGCTGACTTAATTTTTTTTTTTCATTTGTAGTAAAATTGCTTAAAAATCCCCAAGACATGCCAATTTTGCAAAAATATTTAGTGTGTTGCTTAAATATTAGCTAAACTCCAAAATGGCCTAAAATTCTTCAGTACACTAAATTAGTCAAAAATGTTAGTGTTCCTAAAATAGAAGCTAACTTTAAATTATCCGATAAAACCTTTAGTAGAAGGTTAGCATGTTACTAAAAAATTAGGTATACTCCAATTTAGCATAAAAATTGTTAGGAGATGCCAAATTAGCCAAAAAAGCTAGCTAATTGCTTAAGTACTAGCTAAACTGCAAAATAGTCTAAAATTACTCTGTAAACTACATTAGTCAAAATTGTTAGCCTGTTGCTGAAAAACTCTAAATCAGCCTAAAAAGCCCCAGTAATTAGCAAATTAGTCCAAATGTTAGCATGTGGCTAGAATAATTGGTAAGCTCTATTTTTTAATAATTACTATTAAAGATGAAAACATAGCCCGTGAATATATTTAAAGGTTTGTTGCTAATCTACTTTAGAATTTTGACATTTCCTATGAGGCATATTTTGTTAAATATTTCAAAAACTACAAAGTTTATGAATACCAAAAATACAAGCAGTAATGTCCTGAACGAGCTGAACGTTTTAATACAAGTTAGTTGAAATCATCGAAAGTGTGATTGAGTTTTTATGTGCTAAAAACGTTCAGAAGGGAGCAGGAGAATCACTATAGTGTGAATGTTTACTAAATATTCACACAGAGATGCTGGAGACGACTGACTGGTAAAACGTGCAGAAGCTTCGAGCAGATGTTTCAGCTGGCCACTCTCCTCTGGAAATACATCCTGTTCTGACCTTTTTGTACACCCCCTGAGTGTGAGTCGACCAGTCCAACTTGCTGTCCAGCTGCAGACTCAGGTATCCGTAGGTGGAGAGAATCTCGACCTCCACTCCATCAATGGAGACAGGCTGAAGTGATGGAGTGACCTCACAAAACTCCAAAATCTTTTCTTTGGTTTTAGAAATGTTCAGGGGGAGCATGTTCCTCTGGAACCACCCTCTGAAGACTGGGATCCAGCAGGAGGTTGGGACTTTCTTCAGTTGGAGACTGAGGTTGAAGACCAGTTGCATTGACCGCACAGTTCAGCTGCACATGTTTTGAGTTGCCTTGGAGACACTGAGCAGTGGAGGTGGAGGCAAGGTGTTGAGAGCGACAGGTATTAGGGGAGAGGCCTAAACTATGGAAGAAGGCCTTTAGCTCATCAGCTCTCCCTGTCTCCACACACCCAGAACTGTCCACCACTTTGCTGCACCCGGCGATTGCTCTCATGGCCTTCTAGACCTCACGTATGTTGTTATTCATCAACTTTCCTTCCAACCTCTTGCTGTACTCTCTTCTGGTCTGTTTTAGGACAGTTTTAACTGCTCTATGAGTCTCCTTCATCAGGTTTTTCCCCATAGAGCCCACCAACACAGTCCTTCAGAGCTTCCTCTACTTCTGTAGACCACTGTCTGGATTACTGAACTGACGCAGGTCCAAAACACAGGAGGATAAGATGATGTATTTCCTTAGGATTGTTTGAAGGCAGTTTGATGAATCTCAATATTTTCTGTTGGATTTGAGTTAATTAAACTGGGATAAAAAAAACATGGATTGCACATTGAGTGGGCTTTTCTCTATACATTTTCTGTATCCACGTTATCCTGTTTTGGCTAAATGGTTGCTGGAGCCTATATGCAGCTACTGTCTGGCAAAGGCAGACACATGATGGACAGTTTGTCAGTCCATTATACAGAAAAAAAACAACTTCACTCACTCAAATTCATGCCTAAGGAACAGCTAAGACAATTAACATGAAGCATGTTTTTGGACTGTGGGAGGAAATCGTAGAAGGTGTGCTCGGATATATGAACAGGTTGTCTTGGAGGAATCATTGAGAAATCAGCAGTCAGGCAATGTTTAGAAATGGAAGAGCAATCGCTCCATCATCACTGTGCCTGAGGTTAAAATAATAATCCCCACAAAGACCCATGAGGTTAATTTGATGGGATGTCCAAACCGGAGAAGAGTGAGTTCGTACATTAAAATGATGGTATGTTTGCAGAACATCGGTTTCAAATCTGTTGTCAAAGTCTTGCAAACACACTAAATACACTATTCACAGTAAGTTATAGATATTGTTATTTACTTCATTACTTTTACTATTTGGTCTACATTTTTGTGAAATTTTCCTTTGATATTACCAATAATGAATGAAACAAAAACAACATTTTCATTAGTTATGATAATAATAAAGATATTTTAGTCCCAATTAACAAAAATTGACCACGTCAATAGCGGGTTTTTCCACGGTTTGCCGCAATGAAAGCTTGACAGCGACGTCTCACTAACCTCATGATGTTCTGAGGCATTTTTTTTATACTCACAGATTACAGAAAATGAAACGTTTTTTCCCTTTAGAACTTTTTTGGCTTTGGTCCTAATAAGTCCTAAGATGCACTGTATACAGTGAGAACATTATGTGGAAAACACAAAACGAGGAGTGTCCATCACCCCAACACAATTGCCCCTGTATCACAAACATCTCTGAAGTGAAATGAACACTGTATGAAAGACATCTATTGAGATTTTCAGTATATTCATAACTTATTGGGACTAGAGTCAATAATTTGGTAAGTCACGTAGGAATAAAGTAGAAAGTGAAAATAAAAAAGGATTTCTAATTTCTCTTTTAAAACTTCATTTGAAGCAATGAGATCACAACGTTCACAGTGGTCATTCTTTCATCCTTGTGGTGTAATATACAGACCGAATGATGACCATGTAACCCGGAGTGGCTCCAAGAGAGTTGATGAAGGAGCTGAGGACAGAAACGGCCATGTAGGAGGTGAAACTGCGGCTGCAGTCCTTTGCATGAGGACACTGGCCCAGCTTCACCGACGAGGAGGTGCCGGCTGAAGAGGATGTGGACACACAGCTGCAGTTGTGAAAGACCTGGAAAAGACATGAGATGACACCAACATGACAAAATTATGGTTGCATGAGTGAACTAATGCTGCAAAATGTGAAAAATGTAGGAATTGCTCAATTTCAAATGGAAAAACTGCTTCCATCTTTATGAGTGTTGTACCTTACCGTGTTTTTTCCGTATCCACTGTAGTTGAGACAGCCTGCCATGCATGGAGAGATGTACGTGATTCCACTGTCTGAGCAGACAGGGTCCCACTCGTCTGCTGAACATGAGCAGTCTCTGTTGCACTCGGAAAAGAGCGCTCCTGCATCATATGATAAACTCTGTGTTCTGCGTGGGATGGAGTTTTTATGTCAGAGTCATTGAAAGAAACACAACTGTAAAAGGTTTAAGCTTAAAAACTAATTTTCTCTAAGATAATTCCAGATATAGTTTGACCATACTTATTATTTTTTCCTAGCATTGCTGCTACTATCACTGCCATCAAACCGCAGTTTGGTGGAGGATTCAAAACACAATGAGTCATACTGTGCTACAGCTTTTATGGCTTTTTAGATTGCTTGGGAGAACCCATATGGAGAATTGACCCTGTAAGAGTGCAATAGCAGTTTTGGTTGTCCAGGCCTGTAAAGAGTAGACAGGAGCAGCAGCATCTTAAGGAGTGTCTTGCAGTTCCTTCTAGGCTTGTATGGCCACTTTAACCCTTGAGCTATCCTATGTATGCTGATGTTGGGAGCAGGGTCATCTGGACCCCACAATTAGGTGTGCTGAACCTTTTTTTTTATGATTTTTGATTTTCACTGGTGTCCGTGACAGACCACCTTCATCCACAGTTATCATGGGATGGATAATACGCGCGACATTATGGTCAAGTGCACTCTAGCTCTGCTTGCGGAGAAACTTTCTGCGCATGAGTGAAAAATGACTTTTGACAACTGGGGGCGGAGACAGAGTGCTGCGCTGGCTTTCTTCTGATTAGTCAGTTAAAAAGGATTCCTCAAATTACAATGTATAAATTGAATGTTTTTATTGTTACTGTTTTAATATAGTTTACTGGTAAACAAGAAAGATTTGCCACAGGCTAAGTAACTGTGGCAGCATTTAAAGAACACTCTTGGAATGAATGAATGAATGAATAAATGAATGAATGAATGAATGAAATGGTTTATTTCAAGCAATCAGATCATAATACATAACATATCACTTAATGAATCACAAGTAGATTGCTTGAAATGGAGTGGAAGGAAGTGAACTTATATAATCCCACCCTGACTCGACCATTTTCTCTACATGAATGATCAATATCCGGTTCAGGACTTAATATCAAATATTAATAAAATCAGGCTATTAAAGATCATTGATGTAATCAAGTTTCAAAGCATCCACGACAAATCATTTATAATAATTAGTAACAATAATCTAATGTTCTCATTGAAAAAAGACACTTTGTACAGATTGTATTCAAAAAATTATGATAATACAAAAAGTAATAATTAAATCATCTTTATTTGCAGTAAAAATCTAAATATTCTCATTAAAAATGAGAGGATGAAGGAGGAAACATGCTTTTTTGTTTGTTTGTTTTTTTGAGGCCCAGAGAGACAGAGTGAGAGTCATGTAAAGTACACAGTCTGTTGTTCTGGATTTAAAAAACTATTTATGCTGAGCAATACTCCAAAGCATAATTAGAATTGTTTTTGATGAGCATAGATTGGTAATAGACATTAGGGGGTGTGGGGGCGAGACGGGGATGAGGATCTTCTCTATAGTCGCAGACGGTCTCCGGTCTCTAACCCCACCAATCAGAGAGAACACGGTATTTCTAAAGTCTTAGACGTTCTTTAAAGTCAGACATGCCATTGTCTCCACAATGTTTCGTCTACAGCAGGGGTAGGGAACCCTGGTCCTCGAGAGCCACCGTCCTGCATGTTTTCCAATATACTTTTTCCAATATCACCTGAACCAGGTAATCAGTCATGAGTAGGGACTGGTTCAGGTGTGTCCAGCCAATAAGAACATGCCAGAGCAGGGTATATTGGAAAACATGCAGGAAGGCGGCTCTCGAGGACCAGGGTTACCTACCTTTGGTCTACAGTCTCCTCTGCAAATGTAAACTTCCTGTCTACGTTGGTTTAGAAGGCGTCATCCTCAAAATAGGCCAATCAGAAGAAAGCCAGTACAGTCCTCTGCCTCCGCCCCAATTGTCAAAAGTCATTTTTCACCCACACGCAGAAAGTTTCTCCCTGAGCAGAGCCAGAGTCCCCATGAGTGCACATGACCAAAATGTCGCACGTGTCCGTTCCCTGAGATTCTGCTGCGGAGGATTAAACACGAGCGTGCAGGAGCAGAAAGCGCTTGTGGGGGTCGGAATTATGAGCGAGGAATGTTTGATACGTGTGTGGAGATGTCTTATTTCTGCGTGGAGTTTTGACATATAAAAATGCCATACCATCGGACACCCGTATACCCACATAAACTATGCTCTATATTTTTATATTTCTAACACTCAGACTACACACAAGGAACCTGCAATGAGCGTGCACTTATCACAAAAACGGCCCTCATCTTTCTCAGTTTGTGGGCTTTGTGGGGCCCGAAAAAAGAAAATTATCTATGACATGCTACCCACTTCACCCTTATTTTACCTTATGCGTCGTACAAGTGTTCATTATGACCAGTCGCCCATGGAAAAGACAGAATAAAAATGTACATACACGTTTTTGCTCTACGGGCTCACAGAGGTCTCTCTTGCTATTTTGTGAAGGCCACCTGTTAAGATATCCACCCAGAAGGGCAGTTGTAACGAGGCTTTAGCTATTGCCGTAAGATTTTGATGAATTCTTCTGCCCCACAGTAAACTCTTAGGCCAGAACTAAAACAGCAGAATTTCCCTCTTCTCTGATCCAAATAATTATCTGGCGAGCCACAGTACTTACCCATTGTACGACACAGTGAGCCCAGCCACAGGGATATTATCACACTTGGTACCAAACTGAAGCAGTAACAGGAGGTATGCCATGAAGGATGTAGCAAAGGAGAGCTGAGCTCCTGATACCACACTCAGCTTGTACCTTCTCATCAGGAGCCCCCCCAGGAAAATCCCCACTGCTACAGCCGGCAGGTTCAGCACCCCTAAACCAAAGAGGAGACACTCACATTGTTGAAATGCAATTTGATCCAAATTTAAAGCCAATCTGAAAGCATTGATTGTTGCAGTTCTTAGAATGACCACTGGAGTCTGGTTTAAAAGTGAGCAACTTCAGAATTGACTCCCACGTTACAGAGTTTGACTTTTAGAGGGGATTAATGAGCCTAATGAATTTAACTTTAGCAATGAATGTGTTCATTTAAGGTTTTTTTTTGTAATTATCATTGACTTACATTATTCTTTACTTTACAGGTCTTTATTATAAGGACAATTATATTGTTGGCCTACAGCAACTAAATCTATTATTTTTAATATGAAAACAATGAGCACTTTTATGTAAAAATATTTGTTTTACTTTACTGTTAACAGAATGAAAAGAATAAATTATTGCACACACAAGCAACACAAGTTTCTACAATCATTTGAGCCCTACATACATAATCAGCGTCAATTCAATACGCATTGAAAGTTATACCAGGTTAAATTTTGACCAATCAGGAGCTATGATTTGGTAGTGAGGTATGGATGGCATCCTGTTTAATTCACAGAAGTACCAACCATTTGAAAATTGATCATGGAGGAGATATTTAAATTGCGGTTTGTGCCCGGATGGAAATATACTGTATTACAGCAGGTCTTTCAAATGAATAGAGCTGTGATAGGAAAAGTCTGTAGCAAGATTCATGAAGTTTGCACCATGTCGGCATTTCACACGTTGCTTCACGTTGGTTTTGAACCACCTGAAGCTTATATGGATGGACTTTCACGGGAGACTGGCATAGAGAATGGAGTATGAAACGTGAATAAAGCATGGACTACTACAGTTTTGGTGGAATGCATAAGAAACTGTTAGACCGATTCATTTTGCACAAGTGGAGAAACACAGTTTGTATGAATCTAACACTGAGTGACAAAAGACAGAGTGGAAAGTAAAGAATGCCCCCCGGGCCTTGACTTTGACATGTAGTTTGACTCACAAACACAGCTGTTCAACAAGCAGCATGAACATATTTCTTACCAATGAGGAAGTTGGCTCTGGATGCGGATTGTCCAAACTGCTGCTCCATATATTTAGCTTTGAAAGTGAAAAGCCCGATAAAGGAGTTGAATTTCAGGATGCTTGCACACAGAAGGAGGAAGTAAGAAGGTGTTCCCAGCAGGCGTTTCAGTGATGGGACGAACCCTAGGAGGGAAAACAAACTCCAACTGAAAGGAAACCTGATAAATGTGCTCTCACACACATACAAACAGGAGGATGTTCTATGGCTCTACCTTTGGCGATTTCCTTCAGCTTAAGTTTGTGTTTGACGTTCACTGCATCTTTGGGTCCATGTGGAGTCATGACAGCTCCCAGCTTGGGCAGGGAGCGGGGTAGGAACCAGAAGGGAATGCTGGAGATGAAAAGGAGGCCAGAGGACACCAGGAATCCCAACCACCAGGCGCCCACCCAGCGGGCATCTTTCATAGTGATCGTCACGCTATCTGCACCGTGACAGAAAAGATATGAGCAAATGCACAAAGCAGGGATTGTAAAATAGCCCTACAAACACTAGATTTTTAATTTGTACCTGTTTTTGTGACAAACATGAACCAGACCAAAAAATGATTGACTGAGAGAAACTCAATCCTGTTTCTCACAGACAAGTGACCATTTTATCAGACCTTTGCACTGTGAACAGCAGGCTCGATCCAAATGAGGCTGTAGTCACAGGCGCTCTGTCAAACGTGCAGGTTCTTGCCAAAAAAACACTCAGTTTGCCATGAAAAATAGTTTTTTTTTCTCTTTTTCAATGGAGATCAAACGTGTCAAATATATGAAAAAGAAGAAAAACAACGGAGCATTTGCTGATAATGAACACACTACTACTCTAACCCACCTCAGACAACTTTTAAATGTATTTCGACGCCTGATTTCTACCTCTAATTTTTATATGTTAGACAATATACAAAAGGGTTCAGGCAAGGTTAAAAGTCAAAGTCACTGCATCAGATAGATGTGCTAATGGGCAGAAGGATTTTTATATGTTTCATTTTCACTTTTATATTACATGGAAAAAGGATAGAGTAAGGGTGAGAGTTCAAGATAGACTATAGGAGCGAATCATTCATACAAAGATGTTAGCTGTTATGTTGATGACTTTCTCTCACTCTGCCCTGGGTAAGGATCGTAGATGTCTGGCATTTTCAAAACATTTGTGATACAACACTGGGAGCATCTTCAGTATTTTTTTAATTTTAGTATCATATTTTCTGCTCTGAAATGGGCACCAAATTTAAAAAATTAAAACAAAACAAACAAAAAAAAAAAATGCACCTTTTAGCCCGGAGTGTCTTATATAAGGATGAATTCTGGTTGTGCTTATTGATGTCAAAACGACTTTGAGAGGTGTATGGCACCATGTTAAAATGTTATTCTGTTTTTTACAAGTTCAAAACAAGGTAAGGTGTTCATATCTTAAATACGCTAATGTGGATAACGTGTTGTGGTGTTGATCTGTTGGGACATGGTGGCCATCCACCAATCACCCACTAGTCCGTCCATCTGGACTAGCCAGGACTGGACGGCACTCATCAGCGAACAAGACTGTTTGAAAATGAGTCTTATGTTTGAGCCCACTGAGCTAGTGAGTGTTTACAGGGAGCCAAATAGAGGTTTACGTAGAACTGCGGCCTCTAGAGGGTCCTACATCTTGATGTCGGTGGGACTGCTTGAACCAGCAGCTTCAAATATGTGCTGCTGCTTTGTCATGGTATTTTAGCAGCTGCTCTCTTAATGGGATGGATTTGTCTGCAGAAACCTTCCTCATTCTGCCTTTATCTGCACCAACCTGTGTGTCTGAATCAACCACAAATCTCTTTATAGCTTGACGATCACACTTGCTTTTGTGAAATATCAAATGTTTTCATGTCCTGTCCAAAGCATTTAACTTTCAGCTTTTCAGCAGCAGAGATCCCTTTACTTTCCCATATTAATAATCTAATAATCTAGAACAACCTTCTTCAGTAGTTTTAATTGAACCTGGCAAACTAACAATCACAGCTGTCTGAAATTGATATTAGTGACACAAAATGCTCCAAGACCCAATATCATCCATGAGTTTAATTGAAAAACAAAGAATGTTATGATTTTGACAGTTAGATACGATTTGCATAATAACTTGAAATGCACTGTATTATGTGACATTTTGTCATGCTAGTATTTGAGCTTTTTTCCGCATTTTATTAAAAAATGTTAGTTATCTATTTTTTTTCCTTCATGCTTCTTTATGTGATCTGTTCTCAACATTTCAAACGTGGAAAGTCAAATAGAGTAGTGAGAAGTGATAAATGCTAAAAACGTAAATCTTTTGAGGGATATTAGTCTGCTTTCTAAAATGTTAAGATTTTCTGAATGTTAAACAGATGCAGCAACTCTTTGTCTGAGGGCAGTGTTGTTCAAAATCAATCAATCAAAACAGAAAAATCTAGCTTATAAGCTAGATTTACCACATAAGATCTGAGAGTACTGGCAGGTCTGACAACTGTGCCAATAGTTCCTTCAGTAGTAATCCAAGCCTTCTGTCCAGAAGTGAGCCGTAGTAACATTACTGGCAAGAACCCATGTTCCAGCTGAGTGGCTCTGAATATTAACAGTGCCCTGCTGTGGTCCGTCTCTTTTAAGTTGTTAACAGTCTGTACAGCACATTCAGTGTCCCTGTTGGTTTTAGGGGATAGCCGGCTGGTATTGACATGAGTTAAGTGGTACTCTTCAGCAGACTTTTTGAATAACTCAGATGAAAACTGTGGCTCATTAACAGATACAACAGTCTATGTCATTTCATGTCTTGCAAATATCTCCTTAGTAGCTCTGATGAGGCTTCTGCCACCATGGTTTTAAGTTAAAGGGTTAGTAATGGGGTTGTAGGTCATTTTCGGTGTTAACTGTATTTCCCCTTATATTTACCATTTCCAAATGTTTTGGCGTGTTTTGAGCAAGAAATATTGAAATAAAACGGCATTTTTGAGGCCAAATTTGACAAACCTGTCTCTTCCGGGTAAAAAGCTCCGTTTTGGTCACGTGGTGCGTGTGACGTCAAAGGGGTCAATATAGCAAGATGGCTTCTCCTTAGCGTGTCGGAGCTAGCGATAGCGGCGATATTTCCAGGTCCACAATTCTGTCTTCAGACTCAGATTGTGGAAACATTTGTTCTGAAAGTGACGCTGATTCAGAGGCGCCGGGTGTTTGTGGTTTGAGGACTGTAAAGCCCTATCAATTTGAGCCGGCAGCGCGGAAAGTAAGAGCTCACAATATGGCAATGACACTGACAGTGACGCTGAGAATGCCGATGAAAACGAAAGCTGTCAGTTTATCAGAGCCATACTCGAAGCTGGAAGACGTGGAGCGTCTCGTGAAGCTTTATTTACAGATCGGAACCTTTTGGCGACTCTAAATCAAATCATCAATGACGCTGACTATCAGGGTCGGTAATGCAGAGTTTCATATGCAAGATAAAGAGCTTAGAGACATGTTTGCAGGACCGTCCGCCAGTTTATTATTTATTTAATTATTTATTCACTTTATTCACATACCCGGAAGCTCTTTCACCACCAAAGGAGAATGTAAACAGTGCTCCGTACGCCCCGTTCTCCACATGAATCGTCCCGTTTCAAAACACAACAACAACAGGGGATGACAACAGCCTGTCACGTTAGCTAAGTACACTGAAAATTCCTAAAACGATTCCTCTTCAGATGAAAGCATCACACAGAAATGACTGAGATCTGATCTTTCACGGAGGAAGAAATGACTGGTGGACCGCTGCGAGTGTCGATGGTTTCATCAACGGATCTGCAGAGATCCTGCAAGCCACCATCAATGATTAATAAACTGCAAATCAAACAAAGAAACTTCCAAACATGTGCAATGTTTTAAACATTCAGTTTACCTGTTGAAATCAGAAGCTTTTCACAGTTTAGTCGGTCTGGTTCTGCTCACAGTGTTCATTCACAATAGGCTCATTTTGATTGTAAATCTCGTAAATTTACGGCTTTAAAAATAATTTTTTTTTATTTTTTTTGGTGGCCCTAATACTCCGTCGGACCATAACACCGATGTTTATAGAATTCAACTTTGCCGCAGCGCACACACATACATGTATCTGCAGACACCCTGGGTCCGCCTGCATTCTGCTGCTGGCGCTGTCTCACTCATGTGACGTCAACGCGTCACGTGACCCAAATCGAGCCGTTTCTGAAGCAGCGCGAAATGCGAGTGTGATTTGTCGTTGATTTTGTAAAATTTTACTAAAACCTGCGTTTGTCAACGGTAATTATTTGTTATTTTTGATACATTAGAACATATGGAATATATCTGGATACTTATTTTAGCTTTGTCCCAGGGCATTACTAACACTTTAAGCTACTTCTATGTATCTTGAGAAGAAGTCTATTATGAGAAGATAATGTTTCTTGGACCACTCAAAAGATTCCTACCAACCCTCTGCCGTGATGGTCCAGAAACTGAGTTGGTAGAAGTGGCTCTCGGCATGGTGATTTGTGTTTTAGGCATGTCTAGCACCTTTCTACCATGCTACCAATGTCTGCGGGGATGCCAGGCCACCAAACAGACTATCGAGTTCTGGCTCTGCATTTTGAAATCCTTGATGCCTTTCATGCAAACACTCAACAATGTTTACTCTGAGTGTTTGTGGTATGACAAGTCTCTGTCTTTTCACCAGAAAGTTGTTTGCAACTTGAAAGTCCATTCTATGTTTGCAGTATGGCTTGATGTCCTGGTCCAACTGACATTTCTCGGGCCACCCTGTGAAACAGGGATTCATCACTTTCCTGCATGTATTGTCCTCTTCTTGTGCTGACTTTACTGTCTTCTCTTTCCTGACTGAGGCTGGAAGCCCCAAAACTACACAGTCAAAAACATCCACCTCATTCTTGAACTAAAGATCATCTGCAAAGGGTGGACCAGCCAGTGGTGCTCTGGATAGGGCATCACCTGTGTTAAGGTTCTTCTCTCAGACATGAATACTGTTGAAAGTGAAGCATAGTAGTCTTAAATGAAACCCCAGAACCCTCAGAGGAAGATCATCCAAGCCCCTAGTACTAGAAGAGGGACCACAGGTATGTGGTCTGTTGTTAAAGTGAACTGCAGACCCATTATGATGACAGTCTTCCACATGCCCATATGACTACTAGTGCATCTCTTTCTATTTGGGTGTAGCGCCTCTCTGTCCTAATCCTCGTGAAATGTATGTAAGAGGTCGCCATGAATCATCTTGCTGTGTCTGTGTGAGATAAGCGCTAATTCCGTATGGAAAGTAACTGCTGCGACTCTTGGGACTGTCACATTGGAATACTGCAAGTATTTCTGGTGAACTCAGTGTCCATTAGTCTCTGAAAAGCTGTTGGAAATCGACCATTCGTTTTCCTCTCCTTTTGTAGATCCTTCAGTGGGATTGTTACTGTGGCGAGCTGTGGCTAAAACTTTGCGAGGTAATTGGCCATGCCCAAAAGACGTTGCACACCTGCCACACAAGTAGGCTATGGCAGCTGTTGCATTGGCAGTTGATCTAAACATGGCAGCGTACGTAGTCGCAGCAGCCTGGTGCTTGAATGGCCGTTGCTATTTTTGGATGTTTTTCATGGATGTTTTGTACCTATTTGCTCGACCTGATCACAGCTATAGCCGACACGAGCTCCTTAAAATTGGATGCTTTATGATGGACGTGTAACAAGAGAGTTTATCTGGTTGACAAGATTCGGTTGGACATAACTAGGAGTCTTAGTGGTTTCCTATCCTATCAAAGGGGAGGCGGGGCAGTAGGAGGAAGCGAGGCCGCAGAGCTTGCGCGCTAGCCAGCCTATGGAAGCAGCCCCTCAAACCACTGCTCCAAGCTGATAAGAAAACTCTGATGACCCAGCATTCTAGTAGTATTTAAATGCATCACTTACGGAAGAATCTCTGCGACATGAAGAGTCTCACCACTGAGTCATGACTGACTCTACATAAAAACGAGTTTAGAAAATGAATGGATGACTTTAATCTCTAGTTTACTGAGCACGACAGATGAGAATATAAATGTACAAATTACCCCAGTACTCTATAATTACTAAAATCTATATAATGCAAGTATAAACATTTTACAAACACTATTTATAAATCCACTTTGTTCTGATGATGAAAACTTTGATAGGTTAAAAACATAAAATAAAATAAAATTTCACATGAAAAATTATTCAGACACAATGCATTGCGGTCTATGCTTGCCAATCTAGTGAGCATTGATGTGCACTAGTGATTGATGTTTTTTTTTTTTTTTTTAGGAACTAAGTCTAGTTTCATAAATCTATTGTATTTCACAAAGATAAAAAGGATCAACATTGAAAGAAAATAAAACACTAAAGCCAACATCAATTTCAAATGCATGTAAGTTTTAACTTTCAATATCTTTGCACAAAAAAGACAATCTACGTACCCATGTGAACATATCCTATGTCAACATATAGTTTGGCACAATAGGATCCCATTAGGAATCCAAACATGGGACCCAGGAGTGTAATGGTCTGAAGACAAGCTATCAAAACAAATCAGTTTGGATGATTATGTTCCATATTTTGCTGTCATTTGAAAAACTGATACATTTTAAGGGAGAACTTACCAATGTAGAAAGGCGAGTTTTCAGGTTTGGCAAAGTCATCAATGTAGGAGATGCCGAGAGGTGTGACTGGAGTTTCTCCGACGCCACGCAAAGCATTCCCAAGGAACACATAGATCCACATGTGGGATTCTGGCTCTCGAACACAAGCTGCACAATGCCACAACACACATTCATTTTAATAAAATCTTAACAAATCACTTAAAAGATGTTAGGTTTAATTAGAGTCTGTTTTAATGGCTTACAACGCTGAGTGTATTTCCCTCTGAATTCCCAAAGAACCAAGCTCCCCTACTCTGATTTCTAAATTCAAAGCCAACCCCGTATTCTCTGGAGAGACAGCAGGCGCTGCAAACAGCTCTGAGCTATTACCAGTGGTTCGCCTGACTCATTTCCGGGGTCACGACCGAATCTTGTAGGTCACAACCAAATCTCGTGGGCAATGACTCAAATCTTGTGAGTCATGACTCAAATCTTGTAGGTCACAACTCAAATCTCCTGGATCACAAACAAATCTTGTAGGTCACGACTCAAATCTCGTGGATCACGACTCAAATCTCGTGGATCACGACTCAAATCTCGTGGATCACGACTCAAATCTCGTGGGTCACGACTCAAATTTTGTGAGTCAAGACTCAAATCTTATGGGTCATGACTTGATTCTTGTGAGTCAAAACCCAAATCTCGTGGGTCGAGACTCAAATCTTGTGGGTCACGACTCAAATCTCGTGGATCATGATTCAAATCTCGTGGATCATGATTCAAATCTCGTAGGTATCAACTCAAATCTTGTGGGTCACGACTCAAATCTTGTGAGTCGGGACTCAAATCTCATGGGTCATGACTTGAATCCTCTGAGTCAAAACCCAAATCTTATGGGTCACTGCTCAAATCTCATCGGTCACGACTCAAATTTTGAAATGATCTGGGACCAGCTAGTTGAACGTGTACGTAGCGCACATGTGAACAATTGCTGCTGAAAGCTGAATTGATAATGGATAAAGCTGTTATATGATTTTGAAGATCTCTACCAAGCATTGGTAATCACATCTTATGTTTTGCTGTTGTGAAAAACTGAAGAATGAAGTATTTCAGCATCATGGTATTAATAGAAGTACCCCTTGGTAGTGTAAAAATAAAGGTTGGATGGCTCCATAAAGACACTTTTTAAATTGCGTTTTGATGTTTTACTGTTCCACAATGTCACACAACAAAATGAAAAAAAAAAAAAAATCAAATTAAGACGTTTAACAACAAAAATTAGGTTAGAAAAAAAAGCAGTAGTTGGCTTAAGTCGGTCTGTGGCAACTACTGTCACCGTAGTGAGCTTGTTGGAAGGACACACTCCAACCACTGAAAGAGGGCTTGGGACAATCTGTCAATCAAACGTTTCAAACGTTTAAGGAAGGGGCCAGCAGGCACCACCTACTTTTATTGAGATAATTGATTGGTCACAGTTTATGACTTGAATAACTTGCAACAAAGAAAAAAAATGAAGGTTTATTTGTTTGGACCACAAGGGGGGAAGGAGCAGTCAGTACAGTCAATGCTGCCAACCTGTAACCACTAAGACCTGCAGCTCCAGATCCACATGTGTCTCTTTTATCTCTCCATGGTGGCTCCTTGGATAAACATAAAATAGCTAAGGGAGACTGCTGACCACCCATGCCAACCGTCAGAGTCAGCAGGTACCTCTAACCAAAACCACCTAAAGAAAACAAATAAACAAAGCCTGCAAACTAAGACTACCATGGTCCAACCCCAAACTAAAATAACAAAACCCAGCAGCGTAAGACTGTGGGGGACAGTCAAGGGAGCCAAACCTGTGGTCTTCTGATCAATCTATTTCTGTATCATGGCTGCCCCAAATGGCAAAGAGCTGCTTGTTGGATTACAATGGCGCCGTTTTTCACAGTTCAAAGATGACTGAAGGTTCTTTTTTACACAGTTGCACCTAAAGAAGTTTATGAACTCAGACAGCTCCAAAAACTTTTTACAACCACATCCAAGTTTCTTAATCCCAGCACTCATACCTTTCTTGTCCTCCAATGAAGGCTCTATCAAAGATTCTTGCGTATCAGCAATTTTCTGAGGATCCATACAAGCAGCAATGATTGAGCTGTTGTTTTGGAGAGCCGGGATCGCTGTGTTATACCTATAGCTGAAAAAAAGAACACAACACAAAATAAAAATATGCCATACGCAGAACAGGATGATCCAATATTTTTATTTGGTTTATTGTATATTACCGCCCCATGAAGAAGTGAGTGAGGCCAGTGAGCAAAGCGCCGACTGACATAAGGAAACATCCCACTGCGATGAGTCTAGGGCGATGGAGCTGAGCCCCAAAGTGGCTCACCACCGCTAAAAACAGCAAGTTGCCTACGTCCACAGACTAAATCAGAACATGCAGTCAGAGGGTGGAAATAGAGATAAAGAGCACATTTTACCCATCTCAAAGCTGCCATCAATGAGCCCTATGTGTGTGCTGGAGAGGTCAAAACGTCTCTCAATCTGAGTGATGGAGCTCTTCATGTAGGTCCCCGTTAGCGCCTTGGAGAAGTAGGAGAAGGAGAGGGCCACAATGAACAGCTGGAAAACAAATGACAAAGAAATCCATGTGAATTTAGTCACATTAACACAGTCATAATGTACACAACTTTGCGTTTTGTGCACATGCATTTGGATGAAAATGAGTTGATAAACTTGATGCTTCTACCACGTGGGGGAAGAGCTAATGTCTAAAGTTATTAGCCTCATCGTTACAGGGAAGCCTTTCGATGAAAATAAGAAAAATGTCATAAAGTTTAGGAGAATTATCAGATTTTTCTACATGTCGGTTTTGGACTTCACCCACTGATTTGTATCATCAACACGTCGCGGGCGGGCTGCACGGTGGCGCAGTGGTTAGCACTCTCGCCTCACAGCGAGAAGGCCCCGGTTCAAATCCCGGCTGGGACCTTTCTGTGTGGAGTTTGCATGTTCTCCCCGTGCATGCGTGGGTTTTCACCGGGGACTCCGGCTTCCTCCCACGGTCCAAAAACATGCTTCATAGGTTCATTGGTGACTCTAAATTGTCCCTAGATGTGAATGTGAGAGTGAATGGGTGTGTGATTGAGGCCCTGAGACAGACTGGCGACCTGTCCAGGGTGTACCCCGCCTTCGCCCATCAGTAGCTGGGATAGGCTCCGGCGACCCCGAAAGGGAGGAAGCGGCCAAGAAGATGGATGGATGGAACACGTCGCGGGCCAAACCTTACCACGGAGAATTAGGGCCACTTTATGAAGAAAAATTTATTTTTAAAATTACGACTTTAAATCTCCTAAATTTACGAGAAAAAAGTCGTAACAGCTAAATTACGAGAATAAAGTCGTAAATTTATGACTTTAAAAGTCACAGGCTAAAATTACGACTTTTAATCTCTAAAATTTACAAGATTAAA
Source organism: Oryzias melastigma (assembly GCF_002922805.2). Lineage (NCBI taxonomy): Eukaryota > Metazoa > Chordata > Actinopteri > Beloniformes > Adrianichthyidae > Oryzias > Oryzias melastigma. The sequence continues at coordinate 383,772 of NC_050534.1, forward strand.
AGTCGTAAATTTACGAGATTAAAACTGGTAAATATGTGAGATTTAAAGCCGTACATTTTTTAGAATAAAAGTGGTAAATTAATGAGAAAAGAACCAAAGTTGTCTGTTTATCAAAGCCGTGCACGAAGAGGAAAGACGTGGAGTATCTTGTGAAGATTTAATTCCAGATCGAAGTTAAAAACAAACAAATTCTGAACCTTTTGGTGATTCAAAATTTAATTATTTCCAGGTTCAGTGTCTGTAGTGCAGAGTTTCATATGTAAAATAAAGAGCTCAGAGATACATGTTCATCAGAACTGTCACTTTATTTTGCCTTTCATTTCCCAGAAGCCCTTTCACCACCTTACGCCATGTCTTTGTCATCCCCAGAAACCAGAAACCAAAGCAGAATGTAAACAGAGCTCTGGACGCCTCCTTCTCCACATGAAACGTCCCGTCTCAACACAAAACAACAACAAGGAAAGTCGTAAATTTACGAGATTCAAAGTCGTAATTTTACAAGAAAAAAACTCATAATATTACTTTTTTTTGGTGGCTCTAACACTGTTGTAAAAACTAATTCTAATCCAAAATTCAAAAAATATTTGAAGCTGGGCGGTGCAGCAAAATATTCAACATTTCTTAGAATTTTTGCAGAGCCACTTGAAATGCGCAGCTGCCACACTGCTGCTTCTGACTCCTAAACTGCGTCACATGAAACTCCATTGAATCCATACGATGATTTCACATTGAAACTGGCTACCACTGCCGTTTGAATTGTATTCAGTGTGAATGTACATTTAGCCACGGAGCCACTTTAGCAACAGAAGTAGTAAGCACATTAGCATGTAAAGCCAAGACCCAACAGATCAACACAGGACTATAAATCACAAGTGAAAGTCTCCTTAACGGCTAAGGTATTTTTTTGTTAATAAAGTTAAAAAGAATAAATTTAAAAATAAAGTTCAAAAGAATTTCTTGTTTAAATCCATTTAATCTCTGCCCAAAAGCAAACATGTTAATGTTGGGTGAAACATCAAAGATCCACTCCTATAAAAATTGTGTTATTAGTGTTAGCATGTTCTTGTGTTATTTTTCTGATAATAACATCTTGAAAATGTATTTATGTATAGGAATGTTAATGAGATCAAAGACCTTAACAGTGTTTTCTTTTAGTGAGCTAATTTTTGATGTAATAAATGTTTGTATATTTTGAAGTATTTTATGTGTTTTATTAAAAATAGATGTTGTAAATCTTAAAAAAATAAATAAATATAACTAGATAGCTATAACTTTTTTGCTTTAATCTAGTTATTTTTTTCCAGTTTAATGATCCGAAAAATGATCATAACCGTAACCCTAAAACCATGACACGATCCAAAGTGTGAGTTTTGTGATGCGTTACAACCATAATGTAAAAAGATGAGTGATGGGGAATGGGAGCAGACCTAAATGGTAACCAAACAGGGAAGTTGGAGGCTGACTCCGCCCACAGCTAAAATGTGAAAATCTAGTCAGAGGGGCGTGGCTTAGGAACAGGACTGTTATTATTACTGGAGCTGTGGATCATGACGTGAGACTTCTGAAATAATGGGGGAATAAATGGTTTGACCAATCACAAATTTCAACTGTAATAATCAACCTGTAGGGGGCAGCCCACAGACGGTTTTTGAGTAGATTTTCAAGAAGTTTATTTTAATTTGCAAAAACAAAATGACAAGGACCAACAAGCAGCACTTTTAAAGTCCCATTTACAGAGGTCAACAGATAATAAAAGTTGATCTAGGGTTTGGTTATCTTAAGCTATTATTTTGACTAAAAAGGGCATAATCATCATTAAAAGCACTGGGAAAACAGTGGAACTTTGAGCATCTATAGAGAACTGTAGGTTGATGTGCAATAATTTAAAATAAACTTTTATCTAAAATTTTCGAAATATTTCTCTCTTTAAAAGTGTCACAGGGAATAGGTCAAATGCAGAGGACGAATTTCACACACCTAGGTGCATGACAACTAATAGGACTTTAACTTTGACTTTCAAAGGCCAAAAGACATACCTGTGCTAGGATACTAGAGTAGCACAAATGTGAAACACAACAAAGCATCTTTCAAAATATGGGTAACTTTAGGCCATCCTGATGCTGAAGCAAGTATGTCCCTAGAAAAGGTTGAAATAAACAAGAAAACCTAAGAAAGTCTCAGTGACTATCGGTGATGCTGAACCCTAAACTGGTGTGGAGTTTGGCTTATTTTTTTTTTTTTTTGCTGTTTTTGTCCAGTTCAGTGGGCACTGAGAACATTAATAGAATGACCAGCAAAAACAAAATGAAAAAAAGCAGCTCAGTAAAGCTGTAAAGTGAGGGTTTCAGACAGCTTGAGTACTTTTAGAGTGGTGAGGCCGGAGTGTTTGGCGGTCTTCTCCTCGGTGGGGTCACACAAAGCCTGTTGACTTGTCATCTGACTGGTATCTTGAGATCCTTCTTCCATCCTTGGTGTCCACCTGCTCCCTGTACTCTGTAATAAATGATCAAAGTTCAGCAATATGATAATCCAAAAGACATAATATGGTTTGACATGAACGCTTAAGAATGTTAATGTTTTCATTTTTAAAAGGCATGAATAAAAACTGAATGGTAGACTTGTTTCTACTTATTCACAAAGCTATTTTTTTAAATACATTTTTTTAAATTATCGAAAGTAAATGTGTAATACATGCCCCCTCCCACACACACACACACACAAAAATGTAAAAAAAATAATAAATAAAAAAACAGTAAAAGCTAACAGGAGCCTGACCTAAAATCCAAGATTTTGAGTTCCAACCTTGGTTTCTTTGGAGTGCCACAAAGTAAAACCTGATAGTACCTGAGCACTTTGCTTCATTTTTCTCCTCAGTCTTTCAGGTGGGTACTCGTCAGGTGATGAAGCCTCAGTCCATAGTGAGAAGAAAGCCGTTTTGAGGTGACAGCCCTGAATTTCCCCTCTCTCCTGGAAAGATAGTGATGGTGAAAGCTTGGCAAAAATTCAGCTAGTTTTTCACCTCACGGGGTCAAACGTGTACATGTTTTGTGTGGTTCCTAGAAATTCAAACAACTATGCTTGTACTGGCAAAAACATACAGAAGAATAGTAAGGTGGTACCTAATGCATTTCCACGAGTGAGGGGAGGGGGTGAAACAGCTCCCCTGGTTTCTTCTTACTTCTGTGCTCCTCTTAGGCATCCATGTGTCTGTCCTATGACTCAGATGAGTCGGCTCTGCTGGGAACAGGCTCCTGTCGTCCTCACTAAAGCGCTGAGCTGTTGCTTGGTACCGAAACACAAAAGGTCCCACACATTTGTATTCTATACGCTTGTCACAGCTAGTCCGGGAGGGGTACAGCAACAGACATACAGAGGGAGGGTGGAGAGTACAGATTATCAACTTCAAACTGATCCTTTTAGATTTCTTTGCCTCATAACAGGAAGAAAGTACGAGTATTTGTGTGTGTTGGGTTGTGGTATGCTGCAGGTCACCCAATCGGCTTTGTCTCCCTCACAAATTCCAAGGATTATGATTACAAGCCCTCACATTCCTTTACAGAAAGAGCAAGGAAAGGTGGTTGGCACAGTCAGATTCCATGCTGATGGTGATATTGGCTCTACAGTATTTGTGTCTTTATTCACTTCATTGAGTTACATGATGCTTTTGCTCACAGCACACAAAAGCTTGATGTACCTGCCACATGTTAATTACAAATACTTTGTTTTGGATGGGTTATTGTTGGCTTCATTAACAGTTTGGAAAGAAGAACTCAACTGTGCTCTGATGCTGATATGACTAGAACACCATCTGCTGGTGAAATAATGTAACATAGAAACATGTCTGAAGTTCAGCAAAATCTGTGGTGAATAAATATATGTTTTGTTTGAAAGAAAAGTTTATGTGAAATCTATATTTTAATTTTAAAACCTGAAATATATATATTAAAAAAATACATAAATGATTGTTGTAGATGGTTGAGCTTTTTTTTAACAGTTGTATTGAAAAAGTCCCTTGTTTTATTATTTTGCTTTTCTGTTTTTTTTGCAATGCAAATATAACTTTTTTTTTG
>NC_050534.1:388264-396453 GCF_002922805.2 Oryzias melastigma
GCTTTTAACATTTTCTGTCAAAAGCAATTTGACAATAAACTTCCCCCCAGGAGTGTCGACTAACCCGATTTTCACCATGGTGACCACATCGATTCATCCATCCATCCATCTTCCTCCGCTTTATCCGGGACCGGGTCACAGGGGCAGCAGTCTAAGCAAAGATGCCCAGACTTCCCTCTCCCCGGCCACTTCCTCCAGCTCCTCTGGGGGGACCCCGAGGCGTTCCCAGGCAAGCCGAGAAACATAGTCTAGGAGGCGTCCAGGAGGCATCCGGACCAGATGCCCGGGTCACCTCAACTGGCTCCTCTCAATGTGGAGGAGAAGCGGCTCTACTCCGAGCTCTCTCCGGGTGACTGAGCTCCTCACCCTATCTCTAAGGGAGTGCCCAGCCACCGTCCGGAGAAAACTCATTTCAGCCGCTTGTAGTCGGGATCTCGTTCTTTCAGTCACGACCCAGAGCTCATGACTATAGGTGAGTACTGGAACGAAGATCGACCGGTAAATCGAGAGCTTTGCTTTCTGGCTCAGCTCTCTTTTCACCACAACGGACCAGTACAGCGACTTTCCCAGGAAGGCTGAGGAGTGTGATTCCCCGGTAGTTGGAACACACCCTCCGGTCCCCCTTCTTGAAAAGGGGAACCACCACCCTAGTCTGCCAGTCCAGTGGTACAGTTCTCGTCTGCCATGCAATGCTGCAGAGACGTGTAGGCCAAGACACTCCCACAGCATCTAGAGACTTGAGGTACTTAGGGCGAACCTCATCCACCCCTGGAGCCTTGCCACCGAGGAGCTCTTTGACTACCTCAGTGACCTCAGCTTGGGTAATGGACAGTTCCACCCCAGTGTCCCCAGCCTCTGCTTCCTCAATGAAAGGCATGTCAGCAGGGTTGAGGTGATCTTCAAAGTATTCCTTCCACCGCCCGACAATGTCCTCAGTTGAGGTCAGCAGATCCCCACCTGCACGGAAAACGGAGCCTGCAGAAAACTGCTTTCCCCTCCTGAGGCGCCGGATGGTTTGCCAGAATCTCTTTGAGGCCAACCGATAGTCCTTCTCCATGGCCTCACCAAACTCCTCCCAGGACCGAGTTTTTGCCTCCAAAACAGCCCGGGCTGCAGCTCGCTTAGACTGCGGGTACCTGTCAGCTGCCTCTGGAGTCCCACAAGCCAACCAGGCCTGATAGGACTCCTTCTTCAGCTTGACGGCATCCCTTACTTCCCGTGTCCACCACCGGGTTCGGGGGCTGCCGCCACGACAGGCACCAGAGACCCTGCGACTGGAAGAGGAGCTTGGGTAAGACATTAAATCGTTCAGACCTAGAAAGTTCTCCTTTGTCTCCTCCATCCTTTTTTTTCCAGCTCTTTTTGGACAATTGTACCACAGAAGTAAACAGGCATCTTTGCTTAGACTACTGCCCCATTCATCCAAGACTGGGTCACAGGGGCACCAGTCTAAGCAAAGATTCCCAGACTTCCTCCAGCTCCTCTTGGGGGCCCTGAAGGCGTTCCCAGGCCAACCAAGACACAAAGTCTCTCCAACGTGTCCTACGTTTTCCCCAAGGTCTCAGACCAGTAGGACATGCCTGAAACGCCTCCTCAGGGAGGCGTTCAGGAGACATCCAGACCAGATGCCTAAGCCACCTCAACTGGCTCCTGTCAATATGGAGGACCAGCGGCTCCACTCCAAGCTCTGTCCGGATGACCAAGCTTCTCACCCTCTCTCTGAGGGAGTGTCTGGTCACCCTAGAGAGCAAGCTCATTTGTATTCAGTACCTTGTTTTGTCAGTCATTAACCAGGGCTCATGACCATAGGTGAGTATTGGCAGAAAGATCGACTGGTAAATTAAGAGCTTTGCTGTCCGGCTCACCTCTCTTTAGCACAAAAATCACTTAACAGCGGATGCCACACTTATCTGCCTGTTAATCTCACGCTATGATCTTCCTTCATTTGTTAACAAAAAAATACTCCACCAACCCAGAAAGGACAAATTAACTTTCTCCAGTGCAGCATGCAACCCTTGGAGACTGCTCTGGTGACCTGAGTTGACCTTTTGGTCAGTCGGCTTTTGCTTGGAATGTACCATTTCAAGATAACAAAGTTCCTCTCCAACAGGGGTCACCAACCTTTTTGAAACTGAGGGCTACTTCATGGGAAGGGCTACCAGTTTGAAATAACAAATTTGCTTAGTTTGCCTTTCGTTCTACATTATTAATAATGAATAATGATACTCCTCTTTGTGAAGACATGGATTTCTCACCATAATTATCAATAATGACAACAAGTTAGGATCAGATATCAATATTCAGCACTTTATTAATCTCAACAGATCTTGTCACATTTTGAGGTAATGAACAAATGCAATGTTTTTAACAAAATTATAACCATTATTAATTTATTATTAATTAATAATAACTATTATAAGTGGATCTACGCTCCTCGAACGCTTTAATTCAGTCTCATGCACCCGTTCCTTTATTTTCCTTAAACCTCCGAACAGGTTGATTGACAGATCCCACAGCACACAAGAATCTGCGCATGGTGGGTTCACTGAGCTCTGGACATAAGCGAATCCAAACAACCACTCAGCCACTTCAGTCCGCTACAGACTTTGTCATTTTTACACAATCCGCAACAAAAACAAATCAGTTTTTCAGAGAAAACGTCAACACTATTGAATCAATCGATTATTTACGGATCAGTGCCGCTGTTCCATGTTTTCTCTGATAAACTGCTTCGTTTTACTGCCGATATCCGGTGCTCAGTGAACGCACCATGCAGAAACACTCAGCAGCCCTGGGTTCTGTTTCCATTACACATGAAACTTTAACCAAATTCTAGGAATTTCGAAAAATGCAATAAAACACAAACCAACGCGATAAGTCATTAAAAACACAGCGATGAATGAGAACAAGTATTTTTTTTATTTTTTATTATTTGATTCGTTAAAATGGAACATTTGGGTGACGTCACAGCACTGTCTGGGGCGCGCGTGCATCACAGCTTGACTCAGAAGAGTGAGAAGCCTGTTCAGCGGTTAAAAGAAAAAGCATTCTAACAACAAAGCCTCTGGACCTTTTTTTCTGTTTGAAAACACGACTAGATCCATTCAAGTTTCTGTCACGGCACTCGCAATCATGAGACTTCAGGCTCCAAGCTGCAAAAGTGCAGCTGCAGATGAAGCAATGACGAAAGGAGGAGGAGGAGCCGCGCGATTCCATATGACCATTAACTGTAAAAAATCCTGGACGTCGCGAGCCATGAGGTCCCCCATTGGAAATGCATTACTTCCGCTCCTCGTGAAAGTAGGCCGCCGCTTTCACCGTCACTTCCTGAAACAGCTATCGTCATTTTGCAAACGTTTGCAACCCATCTTCACCGATTGGTCTGAGTCTCTGTGAGTCATAGCTGAGTCATGGAATCTATAGGAAGTACTGTCGCCAATCAGGAGTGAGTTTATTGTGAGTGTCCGCCTCTTTCCACGCCTCGACCACGAGACCGCAGGATGTAAACAGCTTCTACTTTAATAACGACGGAGAATTGTACAAGTCATTGTTGAAGCCTTTGAGGGAGAACCATTCCAACATTTGATTCTGTCAGCAGTCCTTTTGGATTTACTTACATTTATTCTTTTCTGTCGAGATAAAAGGAGCATTTGGGTTACGCTGCTGCAGAGCGGCGCGCGCGGGCCCCCCCTCGCGCAGCAGCAGTTTGTTACTTCACATGCGCTGCCAGGTTACAGTCTGATCAGATGCACGTGAGAAGCGCGTTCAGCGGTATTTAAAATAAGTAACCATCCTAACAAGTGAACAGCTGGATGTTTTTTCTGTTTTAAAATACGATCAGGTCCTTTCTAGTTTGTCTCGCGCTCCTCAGACGGCTGCGTCTAATTCAGGCTGAAGCTGGAAAAGTGAAGAAGATTAAACTTTGGTTGGCGATTTTATGGAGGAGCTGTACCATTCCGTATGATACGCAACTTATAATTTATAAGCTTTAACCAAAACAGTGAAAAAAAGAAAAACGGACATTAAACAAACAATAAAGTCCAAATCACATAACCTCAGAGTGAAATCTATTTCTACAGAGTAAATCCTCATCTAAAAATGTCGACAGCATGCTCCTCTTGTTGTTTTAAACTGCTGCATCGGTACATTCCATTGAGGAAAACAACAGTAGGACAATGATTGGTACATTGTTGAATTGTAAAGTAGGTGTTAAAAGGTCTTCACGGACCCATTGATGAAGTCTGCTCCCATTGGCTACCCGTCATCTGTCAATCAAACCCCCCAGACGGTCGACGTCAGACCCACAAACGCTTATTGAGCCATCTGATTGGTCAATTTATAACTCTAATAACTTGTGATAATGGAAAAAAATCTTTAAAAAAAAATTAGGATTAGAAAAAAGAAGTTAATCAGAAAGCAGCAGAGGAAGAATGATTATTCTGACATATAAAATGACTGAGAAATAACTGTCTGTTTCTCAATGTAAGTCAATGGGACTTTGGCCTTTTTGCAACCCAGTGGTACTTCCTATATGAACACGGAAGTAGGGGGGTTTGCTCAGTCCAGTTCTTATATACAGTCAATGCATATGACCCGCAATTTCTAAATAGCTGTGATGCTGTGGGATCTGTCGTGGTGCCCGCTGTACTGTACTCGGACAGACACTTCAGAAGCGCATTTAATCAGAAAAAAGTCAATTTCCATTACAGTTTTGCTAAACATGTCCATTCATTTCAATACGTCCCCAAAACCAGCTCATCTAAGCCAAAACTTTTTTTGAAAAATGTGTGTGGGGAGTTTTGTTGTTTTTTTTTTCTTTTTTAGAAATTGTGTTTCCATTGTGAGCATTAATGGGGAAGCAGCTGGGGTTAATTGACCAGAAACAGAGTGTTTTCTTCTTTTGTTTTTGTTGTTAACCGCAAAAAAAAGAATCTTAAAACAGGTCAAATCTTGGTGTCTCCATGTGGGAAAGGGAAAAGGGGACGCTTCATTCTGTGTTATTGATTATCTTGTTATAACGAGAATTTTTTTTTTTTTTTTTTAAAAGCAGGAATAGCCAGTTTTTGGCTTCAGCAATAATGAACATATATTTTTTAAGATGTTTTAATTTTTCTGGTTGACCTCTCTTTTAGGTCTGTTGCACCAGAATAATGAGATGATTCCAGACAGTGGAGCAGGTTGCAAAGTTTTATAAATACATGAAAAAAAAAGTTCCCCTTACTCGTAGTCTGTTACCGTACCAAAAAAACAGCAATTCAAACGTGCATGAGAAATTGGATGCACAGCACACTCTAGGTTGGATACGTATCAAATACAAAAACAATGTTTAGGAGTTTGAACTGTGGGATGTGACTTTAACAAACAAAAATTGACAAGATAAAAACATAGTCCGCTTCCACACCTGAGTAAAACCATGGGAAGTAGACAAAACGTAAACTTAATAAACAGGACAGCAGGGCACAGCACTCCAACACTAAAAACAGAAAACCCCATGATAAACACGTTTTTTCACAAAAATACTTTAATATTTAAAATATACATGGTGTGTCGCAAAATCTCACGCCCAGTCTATACAACCCTGGTCAAACAGGATCTGTGACTGTCATAAAAAACATAAAATGCATCAACCACTAATTTAAAAACATTTGCTGCGAGTAAGAATAAGAACAGTCTTATCACTCGAGTCAGGCAACGCAGCTCCGTGAGACACCTTGTTTTGAAACAGGAAGCTAGCACTATGGCAACAACACATCAATTGTCATACCTCTTCCAAAATCGAGGAACTCAAAAACCCTTGGCTATTTTAGACCGGTGGCACTGACATCACTTGTCATGAAAAGTTTTGAGCATATTTTAAAGTCTTTTATCTTGTTCTTAACTGAAGGGAAACTGGATCCTCTGCAATTTGCATACCAGTCTAAAAAGGGAGTCGAGGATGCTAAACTTTTTTTATTGAACACTGTTTTTAAGCACCTTGAGAACTCCGGGGCTCATGTTAGACTTATATTTGCAGATTTTTCCTCTGCTTTTAATAGAATGCAGCCCCACATTCTGATCCAAAGGCTTGGTTCGGATTTTAACCTCCCAGATCAGCTTCTTTTATATATTTTAAGTTTTCTTACTGACCGGGTTCAGCGTGTCCTTGTTAATGGAAAATTATCCCCACCTTCCATTTGCAACACTGGGTCTCCTCAGGGGTGTGTCCTTTCCCCTCTCCTTTTTATCTTGTACTCAGACAGTTGCAGATCTTCAGAAGAGAACAGATTTTTAATCAAATTCTCAGACGACACTGTTCTTGTGTCTCTTTTATCTGCAACTGAAACTAACCATGGACCTGCTTTATCACATTTTGTTGATTGGTGCGAGACCAATTACCTTGATTTAAATGTGGCTAAAACAAAGGACATGGAGATTGATTTTAGACGGGCTACATCGCATGGTGTTAGTGTGATCCATGGGGAGAAGGTGGAGATTGTCGAGAGTTACAAATATTTAGGCACTGTATTCGACAACAAACTGAAATTTCACCTGAACGCAGACGCCATTGTGAAGCGTGGGCAGCAGAGCATTTCCCTGCTGAGGAAGCTGAACTCTTTTAATGTGAACCAAACCATTCTTAATACTTTTTATTGTTCTTTTATTGAGAGTATTTTAACATTTTCATTTATTTGCTGGTTTTATGGTCTGTCTTTAAAAGACAAAAACAAACTGCAGGGGATTGTCAATACCTGCTCTAAAATAATTGGTGTTAGACTGAGGGACCTTCCCTCTCTGTGAAAGGAACAGGTGCTGAAGAAAGCCAAGAGCATCCTGGGACAGCCCCAGCATCCTCTGACTCCTGACTTTGTTCTGATGCCTTCAGGGCGTCGATTTTATGCTCCGGCACGAAAGACCAACCGTTTTTCGCAGTCTTTTGTGCCCTCAGCAATTACGTTGTTGAATTTATATAAAAGTGTTTTTTGAGGTTATTGCTGAGATGATGTATTACTGTATGCTGATGTTACTGAGCTAAGGAGCACTTTTTTTTAACTATGATGGTCTGACACATTAATATGATTGTGTTGTGTGTGTGAGAAACTGCACTGGTAGTCTACAAATGAATTGCCCTCTGGGACCAATAAAGTTCTCTGATTCTGATTTGACTTCCTTTTGTACCCTCCGCACTGTGGGGACAGCTACACCCACAGGTGCCTCCCGTTACAGGTCTATAGGAATTTACAACAGAGCCTCCAAGATCTTTTGTGTGAAACATGTTAACTCTGAGTAAACTTCATATCATGTTTTAAAAGACATACTGGATCTAACGTAAAACATTTCTTCAAAGATTCAAGATCAGGATAGTTTCTACTGTAAACGTTTGTAACCAAAAAATTCCTTTGTGACAGAAAGGTTTTTGCCTTCTTTGAGGTTAAAATCAATTAAATAATCAAACTGAACCATCACTGTGGTAGAATGTGATGTTCTCTCTTATGAGAATTACAAAGCATTTCTGCTTTGTTTGGTCACACATGTAAAGGTTTGTTCAAACTTTGTTTGATAGAGAACCCCCTTTTTGTAATCCAGTAACAGAGGAAAAAACAGAGACCAAAACAAGGTTTTGGATATTTTCAAATCCACAGTTTATTGCAAAGTGTACTTTGCATGTCAAAGGACTCCAACTCCCCCAGGATTAGGTGTATCTTGTCCTTCCTCAAAAGATTTTAAATTTGGCAAACACACCAAGGAGAGCAGATTTTCACTTACTGCAGATCAGTGTTAATTTCGTTGACGAAAAATTTTCGTCATCGTCTTCGTCAACGACACTATTTACCCAACGAAAACGAAACGAAAACTAAAGAAAAACTCCCACCCAGACACGAAAGCTTTAACAAAATTGACAGACTTTTTCGTCAACGAATAAAAACGAAGCGAAAATGCTCTTCGAAGACGACATCCAATCATAGTGACTGCTGGTGGAGGAGGGCGGGAGCAAATGCAGAGCGATCCAATCAGAACACAGAGTCCTGCAGCCCGCCCGGGAAGACGCTAATCCAATGAATCGTGTCTGTGATATAGGTGAAAAATGTCTAATCGAGGTAGAAAAATAAAAGTACATATATGAACACATTTTACATTTAACACGACCTTCAATAAGACGTTGTGTGGAGCGACCATCACAGGCAAAAACACAAGAAAACCTGAAGCGACGT
>NC_050534.1:401684-405193 GCF_002922805.2 Oryzias melastigma
GGGGACACCGAGGCGTTCCCAGGCAAGCCGAGAAACGTAGTCTAGGAGGCGTCCAGGAGGCATCCGGACCAGATGCCTAAGCCACCTCAACTGGCTCCTCTCAATGCGGAGGAGAAGCGGCTATACTCCGAGCTCTCTCCGGGTGACTGAGCTCCTCACCCTATCTCTAAGGGAGTGTCCAGCCACCGTCCGGAGAAAACTCATTTCAGCCGCTTGTAGTCGGGATCTCGTTCTTTCAGTCACGACCCAGATCTCATGACTATAGGTGAGTACTGGAACGAAGATCGACCGGTAAATCGAGAGCTTTGCTTTCTGGCTCAGCTCTCTTTTCACTACAACGGACCAGTACAGCGACTTTCCCAAAAAGGCTGAGGAGTGTGATTTCCCGGTAGTTGGAACACACCCTCCGGTCCCTCTTCTTTAAAAGGGGAACCACCACCCTAGTCTGCCAGTCCAGTGGTACGGTTCTCGTCTGCCACGCAATGCTGCAGAGACGTGTCAGCCAAGACACTCCCACAGCATCCAGAGACTTGAGGTACTCAGGGCGAACCTCATCCACCCCTGGAGCCTTGCCACCGAGGAGCTCTTTGACTACCTCAGTGACCTCAGATTGGGTAATGGACAGTTCCACCCCAGTATCCCCAGCCTCTGCTTCCTCAATGAAAGGCATGTCAGCAGGGTTGAGGAAATCCTCAAAGTATTCCTTCCACCACAGGCACCAGAGACCCTGCGACCGGAGGAGGAGCTTGGGTAAGATGTGATGAACTTGGCAGAGGTCAGGAACGGCGAAGGGTTTGTCAGAGGCTGAGGCAGAGCAGTGGTGAAGAGCAGGCGAGGGTCAGGCACGGCAAGGAGTTTGTCACAGGCCGAGGCAGATTCGTGGTCAAAGACAGGCTGGGGTCGAGGCAGGTTTAAACAGGAACAGAACTGAAAGAGGTAACCCTCAGAATTGGAGGAAAAAAACAGAACAAGACTTCGAACCTGAGCACAGCCTGAAGCCTCCTTATAAATGTTTGTGGTGATTGCTTGAATGAGGGACAGCTTGTGAGGTGTGGGAACAGCAGGCAGAGGCTTATGGGAAATGAAGTGAAGAAGAGGCTCTGGAGAGATTTAGAACTCAGCCGATGGTTCCCTCTAGTGGTCTGAGGGAAAACAGACTGATTTGTGACAATAAGTCCAGTTTTATAGAATGAAACAAACGTGTGATTGCGATCAAAGATTTACGCAGATCAGCAGAACTGCAACAGCATATGCTCATTCCGACTCGTCACATATTGATGAATGGTTAAAGGACCCTCTCTTCCTGCATGTAGGTCGTCTTAAACCGTGGGTCAACAAGTGTCGCCATGTCAAGAAGGGTATTAGTGGCATGATCATCATACTTTTGATTGAGAAACTTGAGGATATCCTCTTTGACTGTTTTTGTGAACTCTGTGTCCCCATCCTTTTGACTCAGGATTTCATTGTTGAAGAGGTGCAGTACCGGCTTCAAATAATAAACTCAAACTTAAACACCGGACCCAGTGCCTTGTTTAATGACTCCAGCAGTGTCATGTCTTGCCAGGAGGGCATCAGATGTCTTGCCCAAGTTGAATAGAAAAAATGCTTTCATGAAGAAGTGAATATACACTGCAAACATAGTCAGAATCCACAATGAAAAGTATCATTGTGCAATGTCCAGTGGGAGTGTCTCACCTTCTTGACTGCAAGAAGGACATGTGAAATAGCTTTTTCCTACTCTAGGAACCTCTCTATCATCATCTGCTATGAGCCCCATCTTGTGGGGGTTTCAATGATGAGCTGCTGGGGAGGCAAGCCCAGCACTGCTTGCGCCTTAGCTAAATCACATTTTCTCTTCCATGAGTTGGAGAAGGCACTCACCAACTTTGTGCACACTCCAACTGCTCGCTCCACAGCCTGCATTGTAGATACTGGTGAGAGAGCTTTTAGAGCATTCACTGCTGAAATAAAATGACAAAGTATCTGATATAACATATTATGAGAGCAAAGTGTTTACATGTTAAATCACCTAAATGACTTATGGATCGATTTTACAATTAGATATTGAAGACAGCTAGTTTCAAAAATCTTTTAACATGACAGGCAAAATGGTTAATAACCAAAATGAAGCTTGTCTGATAAAACTTAACACAGGATAAAATAACTTGTTTAAATTTCCCTAAGGCTGCTATTTTAATATTTCCATTTCAATATTACAAGATATTTTAATATTATTTTACACTTACCAATAGATAGCTGCAGACAGTAACCAAAGCGTTATACGTATTCCCACTAATTCAGTTCCACTGCGGAGATGTTGCTAGTGGCATTATCCGTGGTGACAAAGACAAGGTGGCTTTTCTGCAGTCCCCATGACTCCATTGAATCGTTCAGACCTAGAAAGTTCTCCTTTGTCTCCTCCATCCTTGTTTTTCCAGCTCTTTTTGGACAATTGTACCACAGCAGTAAACAGGCATCTTTGCTTAGACTACTGCCCCATTCATCCAAGACTGGGCTGCAGAGCGGGACCCCCCCCTCGCGCAGCAGCAGTTTGTTACTTAACATGCACAGCCAGGTTACAGTCTGATCAGATGAAACTTTGGTTGGTGATTTTATGTGCATATATGCAACTTATAATTTATAAGCTACAATCAAAACAGTGAAAAAAAAGAAAAAAGAACGTTAAACAAACAAAAAAGTCCAAAGCACATAACCTCAGACTGAAATCTATTTCTACAGAGTAAATCCTCATCTAAAAATGTCGACAGCATGCTCCTCTTGTTGTTTTAAACTGCTGCATCGGTACATTCCATTGAGGAAAACAACAGTAGGACAATGATTGGTACATTGTTGAATTGTAAAGTAGGTGTTAAAAGGTCTTCACGGACCCATTGATGAAGTCTGCTCCCATTGGCTACCCGTCATCTGTCACTCAAACCCCCCAGACGGTCGACGTCAGACCCACAAACGCTTATTGAGCCATCTGATTGGTCAATTTATAACTCTAATAACTTGTGATAATGGAAAAAAATCTTTAAAAAAAAATTAGGATTAGAAAAAAGAAGTTAAGCAGAAAGCAGCAGAGGAAGAATGATTATTCTGACATATAAAATGACTGAGAAATAACTGTCTGTTTCTCAATGGAAGTCAATGGGACTTTGGCCTTTTTGCAACCCAGTGGTACTTCCTGTATGGAACACAGAAGGAGGGCGGTTTGCTCAGTCCAGTTCTTATATACAGTCAATGCATATGACCCGCAATTTCTAAATAGCTTTGATGCTGTGGGATCTGTCGTGGCGCCCGCTGTTCTGTACTCAGACAGACACTTCAGAAGCGCATTTAATCAGAAAAAAGTCAATTTCCATTACAGTTTTGCGAAACATGTCCATCCATTTCAATACGTCCCCAAAACCAGATCATCTAAGCCAAAACTTTTTTTGAAAAATGTGTGTGGGGGTTTTTTGTTGTTTTTTCTCTTTTTTTGGAATTGTGTTTCCATTGTTAGCGTT
>NC_050534.1:405220-405617 GCF_002922805.2 Oryzias melastigma
CTGGTTCACTCAGGTGTTTGAGGAGCGCAGATCCACTAATAAATAAAATAATTGACCAGAAACAGAGTGTTTTCTTCTATTGTTTTTGTTGTTAACCGCAAAATAAAGAATCTTAAAACAGGTGAAGTCTCAGTGTCTCCGTGTAGGAAAGGGAGAAGGGGACACTTCATCCATCCATCCCTCCATCTTCCTCCGCTTCATCCGGGACCGGGTCGCGGGGGCAGCAGTCTAAGCAAAGATGCCCAGACTTCCCTCTCCCCGGCCACTTCCTCCAGCTCTTCTGGGGGAACACCGAGGCGTTTCCAGGCAAGAAACATAGTCTCTCCAGCGTGTCCTGGGTCTTCCACGGGGCCTCCGCCCAGTGGGACATGCCCGGAACACCTCACCAGGGAGGCGT
>NC_050534.1:406945-415714 GCF_002922805.2 Oryzias melastigma
CCGGTGGACGAGAGGGTCGTGTCCCTTCGCCTTCGGGTGGGGGACAGGTCTCTGACTGTAGTTTCGGCTTACGGGCCGAACAGCAGTTGGGAGTACCCGGCCTTCTTGGTGTCTCTTGAAGGGGTACTGGAAAGTGCCCCAACGGGGGACTCCGTCGTCCTCCTGGGGGACATCAATGCCCACGTGGGCAATGACAGTGGCACCTGGAGGGGCGTGATTGGCAGGAATGGCCTCCCTGACCTGACCTGTTGTTGGACTTCTGTGCAGGTCATAGTTTGTCCATAACATACACCATGTTCGAACACAAAGGTGTCCATCAGTACACCTGGCATCAGGACACCCTAGGTAGGAGATCGATGATCGACTTTGTAGTCGTTTCAGGCGATCTCCGGCCGTGTGTTTTGGACACTCGGGTAAAGAGAGGGGCAGAGCTGTCCACTGATCACTACCTGGTGGTGAGTTGGATTCGCTGGCGGGGGAGGAGGCCGGAAAAACTCGGCAGACCTAAACGTACTGTGAGGGTCTGCTGGGAACGTCTGGCTGAGCCCTCCGTCAGGGAGGTCTTTAACTCCCACATCCGGGAAAACTTCAAGCAGGTACCGAGGGAGGTTGGTGACATGGAGTCCGAGTGGACCATGTTCTCCACTTCTATCGTCTCTGCTGCTTTCCGGAGCTGCGGTCGCAAGGCCTCTGGTGCCTGTCATGGTGGCAACCCCCAAACCCGGTGGTGGACACCGGAAGTAAGGGTTGCCGTCAAGCTGAAGAAGGAGTCCTATCAGGCCTGGCTGGCTTGTGGGACTCCAGAGGCAGCTGACAGGTACCGGCAGTTTAAGCGAGCTGCAGCCCGGGCTGTGTTGGAGGCAAAAACTCGGTCCTGGGAGGAGTTTGGTGAGGCCATGGAGAAGGACACTTCATTCTGTGTTATTGATTATCTTGTTATAACGAGATTTTTTTTTTTTTTTAAAGCAGGAATAGCCAGTTTTTGGCTTCAGCTTAAATGAGCATATATTTTTAAGATGTTTAATTTCTGATTCTTTGTAAAGGGAAGTGTGATTTAAAAAAATTGCATCACAATAAATTTAATTTTTCAGCAGCTCACAAGTGAGGTGTGCTATTTTTAGAAGAGACCTGCAGGCCACTTATGTGGTGCTTGAGGGCGACCTGGCACCCGCAGGCACCGTGTTGGTGACCCCTGCTCTCCAAACATTCAGGTACTCCAGACCATATAACTAGTGAAACCATCTTGAATTTAAGAACTTAGAATTTTGGTAACCTGGATCAGAATGTGTGCTACTATGCATATGCCAGGGAAAAGCTGGTTGACCTCTCTTTTAGGTCTGTTGCACCAGAACAATGAGATGATTCCAGACAGTGGAGCAGGTTGCAAAGTTTTATGAATACATGAAAAAAAATGTTACACTTACTCGTAGTCTGTTACCGTACCAAAAAAACAGCAATTCAAACGTGCACAAGAAATTGGATGCACAGCACACTCTAGGTTGGATACGTATCAAATACAAAAACAATGTTTAGGAGTTTGAACAAAAATGTAACAAAAATTGACAAGATAAAAACATAGTCCACTTCCACACCTGAGTAAAACCGTGGGAAGTAGACAAAACGTAAACTTAATAAACAGGACAGCCGGGCACAGCACTCCAACACTAAAAACAGAAAACCCCATGATAAACACGTTTTTTTCACAAAAATACTTTAATATTTAAAATATACATGGTGTGTCGCAAAATCTCACGCCCAGTCTGTACAACCCTGGTCAAATAGGATCTGTGACTGTCATAAAAAACATAAAATGCATCAACCACTAATTTAAAAACATTTGCTGCGAGTAAGAATAAACAGTCTCATCACTCGAGTCAGGCAATGAAGCTCCATGAGACACCTTGTTTTGAAACAGGAAGCTAGCACTACGGCAACAACACATCAACTTCCTTTTATACCCTCTGCACTGTGGGGACAGCAACGCCCACAGGTGCCTCCCGTTACAGGTCTATAGGAATTTACAACAGAGCCTCCAAGATCTTTTGTGTGAAACATGTCAACTCTGAGTAAACTTCATATCACGTTTTAAAAGACATACTGGATCTAACGTAAAACACTTCTTCACAGATTCAAGATCAGGATAGTTTATACTGTAAATGTTTGTAACCAAAAAATTCCTTTGTGACAGAAAGGTTTTTGCCTTCTTTGAGGTTTAATTCAATTAAATAATCAAACTGAACCATCACCGTGGTAGAATGTGATGTTCTCGCTTATGTGAATTACAAAGCATTTCTGCTTTGTTTGGTCACACATGTAAAGGTTTGTTCAAACTTTGAAATAGAGAACCCACTTTTTTGTAATCCAGTTAGAGAGGAAAAAACAGAGACCAAAACAAGGTTTTGGATATTTACAAATCCACAATTTATTGGGACATGCAAAGTGCACTTGATTGTAAAGGACTCCAACTCCCCCAGGATTAGGTGTATCTTGTCCTTCCCTAAAGATTTTAAATTTGGCAAACACGCCAAGAAGAGCAGATTTTCACTTACTGCAGATTTTCCAGTCTAGTTTTTCCAACTTGATTAGATTTAGACTTTTTCTGATTTTTCTAAGTATTGGTTCAGTACTTGAGGAGAAACCAAATGCTTTAATGTCTTTAAGTTGTTCAAGTCCTAAAATGAGTCTTTTTCATATGGCTTTCGCTTTTGTCAGTATTTTTGGTCTCCCACTAATTTCATAGACCGACTCCAACATTTTTGTAATTTTTTTATGCTTTTGAAACTAATCCTTCACTCGTGACCAATTAATATGTTTCTTTACAAGGTCATTTCCATTGCAATTTATGCTCACATAAAGTTCTCTTATCTTAACTTTTTTAAAGTGTTCTCAATGTTTTTTTTAAACTATGAGGATGTTTTTTGCCAAAATCTAAAAACCTGTGTTGTTTTCTAGGACATAGTTTCTGCAGAGCAGCAGGAGTACATTAGAAATTCACCTCTGAGTTGTGGGCGGGACTGTCGGAACAAAGAAACCCGCCTCCATTTTCTATCAGCCATCTGTTAACCTGCTCTCCTGCTAGGTTACAGCCTCTCACCATCCCAACCAAACATTACAAAGTGAATAATACTGGAGCTACAGTGCCTACAGTCCTGATCCAGATTCCAGCTCAGAAAACAAAGACGTTCATGGATCTATTTGTCGGTCAGTGGATGCATTAAAATGGAACGGAGCAGAGAGCTTGCGGCCTGCCGCCGATTGTAGCACCTACATCACTGCTACAAGGTTCTTTCAACGCAATTTTTCATCTGACCCTGATTTACAATGATTTTAATAAATTTAGAGATGCAATTCTATTCTTAATCTATGTATATATGTCCCCCATCATAAGAAAAATACCATTAAAACATGTTAGAAATACCCAAACAGACTGTCATAGGAGTGGGTCTGCAAGTGGTAAACTATAAATATGATAAATCACATTTTTCTTACTCTGTAGCTTATGCTACTCGTCATTTCCAGTAGGTGGCAGTCTTGATTTACTCTTTTGTAGACTGAGAAAAAGTCAATGTTTTTAAGGATGCTAATCTGCAAAAGCTAATCCTAAACAATGTTTGTTTTTAGAACTCTATACAAAACTTTCTATGGTTGTTCAGGACTGATTAACACCTTTTTAGTCTCATTCTATGGGGAGCTGGCATTAATGAGAAGTGGTTACAGTTGCTTCTGATTTCTGAAGGAAGCAAAAGTAAGCTGAGGGAAAGCTATATCTACCTGAAAACGGTCTACAGTTCTCAGTACTGGTGGTTGCACCGCCTCCTCGTCTCACTTCTAAGCACTTCTCCTTTGAGCTGTAGTTTTCAGAGCGCAGTGACATGCACACCGGAGTCACTTGTGGATCTAAGAGTCGGGGCTGCCAGTTCTGCTTCAACATGATCCTGCTCCTCTCTCTGCTTCTTCCCCTCTGGGTAGAACCTGCTGTGTGTCTGGAAGACAACACAACTTTCACTTTTGAAGGAAACATGCGACACCTGGCCGTGGCTCCTGACGGAGTTTACATCGCCACGGAGGAGAAACTCTACCAGCTGAGCCACAACCTCACACTGCTGCACTGTCTGACTCTGAGGGGTTTGTCAGGTGGGGAGGTGCAGGGACCTGCGTCGCTTTATTGTGCCTCAAAAAGAGAACTATGGAAATCAAAATTCACTGTCAACGTGCTCTTGCCTTTTGTGACCAATAAAACTCTGCTCAGCTGCGGCGTGGTAGACAACTCACAAGGCTACTGTGAAGTTCTGGACCTGAAGAACATTTCTAAACTTCTGCACAGTGAACTGATCCAGGTGGGGTCACTGGCGCACAGCAGTGCATCCATCAGCCTCCTGGTGGAACTGGAGAAAAACCCACCTCAGACGAAAACGTATATTCTGACTGCCATAGAGTCCAATGAAAATCTAAATGATGTTTCTGATTCAAAGACAATTAATCTGCAGAACACACTGGAATCTCAGTCTGGAGGAATATTTTCTCTTTCTGGGGAACACGGCTCAACTCCAGTAATTAAAAATAAAGATAGTGTAGAGTTTGTAGATGGCTTTCAGATCAACAAAACAATCTATATCCTCTGCAACGTCTTGGTCAAAACAAACAAAGTCCGTCTTGTTTGGCTTAAAGCCTCTACAAGTAAATCAGGAACTCTGGGATCTCTGGAAGCCGTTACGCTCATTGAAGGCAGCAGACTGCTGGCCTCCTCGGTTGTCCCAGGTGGAGAGCAGGTGCTTTGGAGCGGGGTGTTCTGTACGGACCGAGGACAGACCAACACCCAGCTCGTCCTGTTTGACATTAGCCCTCCTGCCAACAATAATCCTGATAAGGAACCAGATTTCTACTACAAGGATCCACCCAATCATCAGGTAAGCGACTGAAGAATACTTCTGTCCTGACAGTAAAATCTTTTTTTGAAGGTGTCATTATTCTGCTGCCTGTCATGCTACTTGTTTTTAATCCTTTAAAAAAGGTGCATCTACACTCACTGGCCATTCCATTAGGTCCACCTTGTTAGTACTGGGTTAGACTCAGTTTTGCCTTCAGAACCGCCTTAATCCATGGTGGCATCAATTCAACAAGGTCCTGGAAACATTCCTCTGAGAGTTTGGTTTGCATTGACATGATAGCATCTAGGGAAGCAACAATATGCAATATAAAACCGAATCATTTAATACGCATTCAACAATTCAATTTTAGATTTTTCAAAGTTTGCATTTTATTTCTTCAGTACCACTGTGAGGTGACTTAATCCTTGTGCTATTTTAGGGCGTCCAGATGACCCAACACTTATATTGATGTGTGATTCCTCCCATGACAAATGTGGATGAAGATGGACAGGGTTTCATTTCTGCCACGGACACCAGTGAATCCTTGACAAATAAAGCCTTGTGGGGCCCAGATGACCCCACTATTGATGTAAACATGCCTAGGATAAGTGTTATACGCGTCTCTGTATTCATGTCTTCGTGGCTGAGCCTGTTTGCTGCAAAAAAAAAAAAATCGCCGTCCACTCTCCCCCGCCGTGCCAGAAATGACCTTGCCTATCCTACGAGAGTTGAAGCACGGGAAAATAAAAGTTTTAGCTAAATGCTAAAAACAACCAAGAAGCTTATCTTTTTGAAAAAAAAAAATGTAAAGGTACATGAATAAATGACTGACAGTTAAGGAATACTACACTTTACTTGTGTTGCTGTTATTTATTGGAGTTCAGGGCAAGTCAGTTCTAAATATTTTTAGTTGGTTCAGTTTAGATTGTGTATAGTATCCAGCTGTCAAAGCTTAAAAGAAATGTTTAAATTGTTGCAGTTTATTGTGTTGATATTTCCAAGTATTGAGGAGTGCAAGACTTTTACATTCCATTATAAGTTGTAATGTTTGCAAGAGTTTTATTCAAATGTGATTCTGCAATAAGTATCAAAAACTGTGCATTTGAAAAAGATCGGAATTTTTTGTTATGTTATTTCTGTTTGCAAAAAAAAATTATAATCTGGGGGTTTTTTGGATGTCAGGGTATTCTTATTTATTTTTTGTTCAGTAGATACCGAACCGTGACACTCATATCGAGGTATGAACTGGGAGAAAACTGTATTGTTTTATTGCTAATAGCATCACACAGTTGCTGCAGATTTGTCAGCTGAACATCCATGATGATCTCCAGTTCCACCACATCCCAAAGGTTCTATTGGGTTCTGGTGAGTGGGGAGGTCATTAGAGTCCAGTGAACTCATTGTTCTAGAAGCCAGTCTGAGATGATTCCAGCTTTATGACATGGAGTCTTATCCTGCTGGAAGTAGCATCAGAGGATGGTTCTATGTGGTCATAAAGGGATGGACATGGTCAGTAATAATACTCAGGTAGACTGTGTAGCCTCAGTTTCCTGTTCTTAGCTGACAGCAGTGATACCTGGTGTGTTCTTCTGCTGCTGTAGTCCATCTGCATCAAGGTTGTTGTGTTCAGAGATGTTCTTCTACAGACCTCAGTTGTGGTTCTTCGAGTTCCTGTTGTCTTTCTATCAGCAGGAACCAGTCTGGTCATTCTACTCTTACCTCAAGCATCAACAGGCATTTCCGCTCGCTTAATATTTTCTCTTTTTCTGACCATTCTCTGTAAACCCTAGAGATGGTTGTGAGTGAAAATCCCAGTAGATCATCAGAAATCCTCAGACCAGCGCGTCTGACACCAACAACCATGACACGTTCAAAGTGATTTCAATCACCTTTCTTCCCCATTCTGATGCTCAGTTTAAACTGCAGCAGATCATCCTGACCATGTCTACATGCCTAAAGTTGCTGCCATGCAATTGGCTGATTGGAAAGTTGTGTTAATAAGCATTTGGACAGGTGTGTCTAATAAAGTGGTCAGTGGGTGTAAGAGCTCAATAAATACAAAGATATGTCAAATTTTAAAAAGTAAAGGATCGCATGGTGGTGTGGTGGTAAGAACTTTTGAACTACAGTAAGAAAATCCTGGTTCAAATCCCGGCTGGGTTGTTTCTGTGTGTAGAGTTTGTTCTCCTCAGTCCTGTATGGGTATTCTGCAATCACCCTGGACTCCTCTCTAAATTGTCCCAAGATAATTGTGTACCCTAAAACAGACTGGCGACCTGTCCAGGTTGTACCCTGCCTTTGCAATAGCCAGGGAGAGTGCCCAGGACAGGCTCCAGCAACCCAGTGAACCTGAAAGGCAGATTAAGAAGATGGATAGAAAGTGGATGGATGAGTGAAAACTGTATCAATAAAAAAGAAACTGCTAAAAGTGATGTTTTTTTTTAATATACTGGTGCTGAGCAATGATTTAATGTTTGATGGAGATGAATTTTATGATTTTCTTTGAATCACCATTATTCATCGCACTGCTGACAGCAAAATTGAATAATGTATTTGATAGCAAAATTTGTTTATTTTATTATCCAACCAACATCAGAACTCAGAGTTTCACATTTAAGAATCATTTTTAATTATTCAGTAACGAGGAACAATTGATTGTTTTGTCTTGCATCAAGGAACAGCAGAAACAGCTCATGTTCAGTGAAAAGTCTCTGTTGGAGAAAATAAATAAAACCCTGACTAGGATTTTCTTTGCATTGAACTTTTAAGGTTGTCCATGTTTTACCAGAAATTCCTTCAACTTTAACCCGCCCAATCATCAATGTTCAGAACATTGAGTTGAACAGCATTAACTCTATCTAACATGGCTGCTCTACTTTAGTCTTCATCTTTGCTGTTTAAAGTCCAGTCATAAATCAATATTCCACTTAACATGTCACGCTGGGAACACTTTGGAAATAGGTAAAAAGATGATCAGAGTGGGACTCTAACTGCTTGTTGAAGTCTTACTGAAACATCGAGAATATGTTTGTAAAAAAGTACTTCAAAAAAAAACCTCAAAAGATGTTGACTGAATATATCCTAATTGAACATAACCTACCTAGATCCACTTACTTTAATCAGTCCTTCAAAAATCTTTTACTATTTAATAGATGTTTTATGTTCAGGTGTTTGTACAACCAAATCTGATCAAATAGTAAATAACGTATACTTGTATAGCGCTTTCTACCCTCCTTCGAGGGTCCAAAGCGCTTCACAGTCACAGACCCATTCACTTATTCACACACACACTCACACACTGGTGGTGGCTCCATCCAAACACTGGCGCCAAGCTCCCAACAGAGGCAATTTGAGGTTCAGTGTCTTGCCCAAGGACACTTCGACACATGGGCGGGCAAGGCGGAGTCGAACCCGCTCGCTTCCGATCAGGAGTCGACCGCCAATGAGAAATGTGTTTGTGTTTTTCAGCAGGAAAAGAAGCGGGGAGGTAAGACTGTTCTCTACAAGCAGAACAGCATGACGTCTGTTCTGGCTGTGAGACAGAAGAACTGGATTGTTTTCTTTGTCGGGACGGCGGATGGACAGCTCATTAAGGTGAGTAGGAACAGTAAAAACATCTGTTTTTCTGTTCTGTAACTAAAACAGTCAAGATGTCTTCTTTCTTAATCTACATGATGACTTCTTAAAACAAGCTTTATAAAAAAAAACGTTTTATGGTGAAAATAAAAAGAAAAAAAATTTTATTTGTAATAACTCGAGTGAAATAATGGAAGATTGTAACATCCTTTTCCTGTTATGTTACTTCACACAAGTTAGACCACATGCACACAGCTATCGTTTATATAAATACATTTCTATTGAAACTTCTAGCTTTGTCAGTTTGATGCACCAAAATAAAACT
>NC_050534.1:419795-427188 GCF_002922805.2 Oryzias melastigma
TCATTGCAAGCCCTCTATAGGATTTCAGTGACATAATTTATAATCTGGGTTTAGAATGATGTTAGGCTTCCCATTACAGCTACTCCAATTTTGAATCTTCAGGGTAGGATTCCCACAAGTTCAGATGTGTGTTTTGAGCAATCCTCTAGAACACGAGTCAAGGCCCGCGGGCCAGATCCTTGAAGACATGTTTCAATGTTTTGCACTTTTTCTCAAAGTGTGACTTGGGTTTTGATTCTGTAAAATTGTTCACCCTTTGTTCACTAACTGAGGCACCCTATTGCAAGCTTTGATTTTGGATAAGACTCAAAAAAACACTATAATTTGCTTTTATCCAAGTTTGAATTTTGATCAAGATCTCATGACCGTCTTCTTCCAGCTGCACGTTTGAAGTGGACTGTGACAATTCAAACTGGTTATCCATCTCTGGAAAACCTCAAAAGAAAATGGTTACCCACAAAGCTGTGATGGAGACGACTGGAGAGGTCAGTAACTAACTGCATCTGCACCATTTTCATCACCATTTTGTTTCTCATGTTCTTTTCTATTCCAGATTAAACTGGTCGTCCAGATACACATGGCTGCTGGAGAAAATGTTAAATCCAGCTTTACCTGTCGTTTCTCTCAGCCTCTGGACAACATTAAATCCCTATCACAGTTCCCACAATGCACCCTCTCCCTCCCTAACCTTTCCCTTGTTGAGGGTGAGTAGTCAGTTTTACTGCTGGTAATAAAACAATCCGTTGCTGTCATTCTTGATGAAGAAGTGGAACATTGTTGTGCCTTTTTGACAAATATTTTTACCTTGTATAATTTGAATAAAATATAAGCGCAAGATAACATTAGGCCATTAATAACAGAAAAAATATATATCTGGAAGGCCGAATAGAATTACCCAGAGGGCCAGATCCGGCCCACGGGCCTTGACTTCTACACGTGTTTTAGACTATTGATTTTTGGGAAAATCGGGGTTTTATTCTCCCACCTCTACTTACTTGGGCTTCCGTTGTTCGAAGTAGGGTTAGCCCGCCCATCTCTTGCAAAGCTCAGATGTGAAAACAGCAGCTAGCAAAGAGGAACTTTTTCCAGGAGACAGAGAAAAAAAGAAAAAAAAAACTTGTTCTGCTGTGTACGCAATGTGAAAAGTGTCCCCACCTCCATAACTTCTGTCAGTTCACTTCCGTGTAGCATTTAGCTGATGAAGCAGCAGAACATGAGATGGCTTTTAACCCTTGTGTTCTCTTATGGGGTCCAGATGAACCCACTCTTACATTGATGTGTGATCCTCTCATGATAAGGTGGATAGGCTTTCATGTCTGCCACAGACACCAGTGAAGATAAAAAATCCCTGAAAAAAGAAGTTCAGCGCTCTGTCTTGTGGGGTCCAGACGACCCCACTTTAAATGCAGACATGCCTAGAATAGCACAAGGGTTAAAAGGACCCAAACAGAACCTAGAGGTTAAACGTGTTGGACTCACAGCAGCAACAGAAGGTTTAATAGAAATGTTGATTTGGAGATAACAGAGTCATTACATAGCGATGCTGTGATCCTACGATGCTATGCTAACGAGCCGCTTCCTGTGTCGCCTACATGTAAACAGACCGGTTTCAAGTCAGACTCGTTTTCTCAGCATCTTTTCATTTGAGTTTAGTTAGATGACATTAAAGGCTTCTGCTTCCACTTCTTTGCATTTACCTGGGCAATTTTCTTGGGATATTTGTTACTGAAAGAGTCTGTAAAGCGGAGAGCAAGTACCATTTTTGTTTTTCCTTATCTTTTTTTTTTGTTTTTTTACAGCCTCTTCAGCTACACTTAACATCACATTTGGGGAGGTGTGGTTTACCGAACAACTCCATCTCAAAAACTGCTCTAGGATCAATGAAGACAAAAGTCATAAGTAAGTGAATTTTTCATTGAGAAATGTAATTTGTGACCTTCATTGTTTTATTAAACTGTGGGTATGAGAAACCAGTGGATGCAGGAGGTGGATGTGGCAGAAACTTTAAAGGGGCTGTATCATGCTAAATCAACTTTTTGAGATTTTAAGTGTATCATAATGTTCATACCTAACAAAAAATAACTTCAAAGTGGTAATTTGAGCCACAAACATATTTCTGAGCATTCCTCTAAAACGCTGCACTCTGAGCACCAGCCCCTCCCAATCCAAGAAAACAAATGAGTTCTTACATTGTGACATAGACAAGTGGGAACAGCCCCTTCCAGGAAGAGTCTGCACTGACAGCCCCGCCCCCCAGCTAACACACACACACACACACACACAGTGTCTCTGTAGAGCTAGTAGTGGTCGGCAAAACACTTTCATTTTAAATGCACATCCATGTTTGCAAAAGTTAGGCTGTTGTTTGCTTTTGTGGGCGAAACACAGACATGCAGCTGAGGCCGGCTTTAGGTTAATGTCATGAAACGGACGGCACCCACAATGAGCAAAAGGCGGAGAATCAGAAGTCAAGTCGTCTTACTTCCAGCTAGTTTATAAAAATAACAAATGTTTCATAAATATTTTATTCCCTGTCTGTTCCAAAGATAATACATTATTGCATAGTTTCCT
The DNA here is from genome assembly GCF_002922805.2 of Oryzias melastigma. Classification (NCBI taxonomy): domain Eukaryota; kingdom Metazoa; phylum Chordata; class Actinopteri; order Beloniformes; family Adrianichthyidae; genus Oryzias; species Oryzias melastigma. Next base: position 422,367 of record NC_050534.1, read on the forward strand.
CCAAAAGACTTAAGAATAGCATAGTAGTGGCCCTTTAAACATGCAATGCATTAAGTTTAAAGTTTCTGCATTTTATTTTTTTATGGTCAAAAGTAGAAAAGCATGAAATGATCAAACCTTAATATGTTTGTAAAAAAAGCCAATAAGTTTCAGACCTTTAGTTGAAAGTATTTAAACATATTTCATTCATCAGTTTGATTTAAATTTCTTCACAAATGTTCTCAAAGTTCAGGAATGACACTGATCTCAGCAGCTGTGACTTCTTCCTGTTTAGGTGTCAGGATTGTCTCAGAGCTGGGTGTGTGTGGACAAACGACCGATGTTCTTGGGCCAGTGATGGAGACCGGAATGTAACTATGCATCTTTTATTTCACTGTTAAGGTGTTTGCATGTGGCTGGCACATTTTTATATCAAAGTGGACAATTTTAGAAAAAACAGATCAAGAATCTTCCTGATTCATATTAAAGAAAAACACATTGTATTTTTGTCTGTTTTAAATTAAGGGAAAAAATGCTGGTATAGTTGATATTTTAATATCAACTATACCAGAATTTAAAACAGCCTTTGCTATTACAATCAAAACTAGAGCTGCTTATTTCAGAAATCTTGGTGTTTTTTTACAACTGTATTGGGTCTGTAGCTCGCGTTTTGTTTTCACTTACACAGGAAAGCCTTTCCTGCAAACTTTCGTTTCCTTTTGCCTTGACTGTTGTAACTTACTCTTGTTTTATCTCTTCCCTTCATGCAGTTGCTGCTGTTAAATAAACTGAGCATGTTAGCCTATGTGCTAAAATTGTGCTTTATTAAACCAACAATTTTAGAATTCAGATTTTTTAAAATAGTTTCTACATTCTGAGCATTCCTGGTAAAGCCCAAAATTATGTTTTGGTCCTCACACTCCAATCAGGCTAGATGTGAATGTTCTTAAACTGTTCTGTAAAGACCATGAAAGACACTTCCTTTTAGTGTTAAACTTTCAGTTTCTGTTCCTGCTGAAAACTATTTCCTTTGCTTCTATTTGATTTAAGTTTACTGCATTGCTTTTTTTTTCTTGCAAAATGCTTTGAGTAAGCATTTTTTAAAACTAACATCTTTGAGGCTTCCCTCATAAATTGTTGTTTTTGTCTCCATGTGCAAAAAGATACATTTAATCACTGATAGGCTTTGAAGAAATATGACTACCAGATCCATTTCTCTCTCTTATTTTAAACACATATTATTTAAAAAAAGTTTTAAAGCTTAATTTGTGCACTCAATTTAATGAACGCATACTTTCACACATTTCTAAACAACTATCTTTAAGTTCCTCTTTTTATTGTGCCTCAAAGAATATGAGGTAAAGCTGCTGCATCAACTGATGTCCCATCTTCTTTCTGCAGGACAGTGTTTGCCCAAAAACCTCATCAAACCTTGTTTCTGTGAGTCTCAAAGTCAATTCTTGCATGCTGTGAAGTTCATTTGAATGTATTCAGTCATCATCAATCAAGTGGAATGCATTAAAACCTTGTGTTTTGTCTGTTTTGTTGTCAGAGTCCTGTGATCTCTTCTATCACTCCCAGCAATGTGTCTTTCCATGGCAGAAACCGGGCGGTTCTGTCCGGCCAAAACCTTCATGATGTGATTGGAGTGAGGATCCAGACAGACTGTAACCAACCTGAGTGAGTCCGTCTGCTGTGGAGGAGAGACCGCTTTGCCTTTCAAATGCAATTTAAAATAAGGATTTTGAGAGTTCCTCCGACAAGATTACTTTTTTTTTAATCTGAGTGGAATAAAACTTGTTAATGACATGTAAATGCTAAGTTTGTCAAGAGAATGGAAGGTGAACAACCCTAAAAGATGCTAACTTTACGTAGTGCACATGAAAAAAAAAAAAAAATTATCCTATCCTAAAATTAAGCTCTTTACAGTTCAACTGTTGTACTATATTACACTGTTGTACTCTTACACTGATGTGTTATCCATCCCATGACAAATGTGGACAAGATTTCACGTCTGCCATGGACACCCATCAATCCATCCATCTTCTTCCGCTTCATCCGGGACCGAGTCGCGGGGGCAGTAGTCTGAGCAAAGATGCCCAGACTTCCCTCTCCCCGGCCACTTCCTCCAGCTCCTCTGGGGGGACCCCGAGGCATTCCCAGGCCAGCCGAGAAACATAGTCTCTCCAGCGTGTCCTGGGTCTTCCGCGGGGCCTCCGCCCAGTGGGACATGCCCGGAACACCTCACCAGGGAGGCATCCAGGAGGCATCCGGATCAGATGCCCGAGCCACCTCAACTGGCTCCTCTCGATGTGGAGGAGAAGCGGCTCTACTCCGAGCTCTCTCTCCGGGTGACCGAGCTTCTCAGCCTATCTCTAAGGGAGCACCCCGCCACCCTCCGGAGAAAACTCATTTCAGCCGCTTGTAATCGGGATCTCGTTCTTTCGGTCACAACCCAAAGCTCATGACCATAGGTGAGTACTGGAACGAAGATCGACCGGTAAATTGAGAGCTTTGCTTTCTGGCTCAGCTCTCTTTTCACCACAACGGACCGGTAGAGCGACCGCATAATAGTGGACGCCGCTCCAATCCGCCTGTCGATCTCACGCTCCGATGTTCTATCACTCGTGAACAAGACCCCAAGATATTTAAAATCCTCCACCTGAGGCAGGAGAACTCCACCCACCGAGAGAGAGCAAACTACCTTTCTCCGGTCGAGAACCATGGCCTCAGACTTAGCGGTGCTGACCCTCATCCCAGCTGCTTTACACTCGGCTGCAAACCGCTCCAATGCATGTTGGAGGTCCCGGTTCGATGGAGCCAACAGAACAACATCATCTGCAAAGAGCAGAGAGGAAATCCTGTGTACCCCAAACCAGATCCCCTCCGGCCCATGGCTGCGCCTAGAAATTCTGTCCATAAAGACTATGAACAGAACCGGTGATAAAGGGCAGCCCTGCCGGAGTCCAACATGCACCCGGAACAGGTCTGACTTACTGCCGGCCATGCGAACCAAGCTCCTGCTCCGGTTGTACAGAGACTGGACAGCCCTGAGTAAGGCACCAGCGAAAATCAAAAATCATTGGGGGAAAAAAAAAGCTCAGCGCGCTGTCTTGTGAGGTCCAGATAAACCCAGTCCTAACATTAACATACCTAACAAAGCACAAGGGACAACAACCCTTCCAATGAAAATTGTGGTTTTGGCATTTTTAACATGATCTTGTGGCATTTTTTATCATGATGGACATATATTAAGAACCTTAACCCTTGAGCTATCCTAGGCATCTTCTGGCTATCCAAGGGATCATCTGAACCCCACAAGAGAGCATGCTGAACTTTTTTTTTGAAGATTTTTTTTATCTTTACTGGTGTCGGTGACAAACATATTCAAGTTTTAAAGAAGCAAACACCACCAGCGTTTCATACAGTAGTCAAAGTGAGGCCACTGATTGGTGGTTTATCACTGGCATCTTGACTCTTTTAGGAAGTTGAACAACTTTTCAGTCTATCATTAAAACTCTCCTACATTTTATCTGAAAAGTTAAAAACTGAGATTTATGAAACAGACAACAAAAAAATGTATTTGATTATTAATCAAATTTCTTTCATATATTTAGTTAACAATGACAAGAAACTTAAGTTATAAAATAAAACTGGAAGATAATACAGAGTTTTTGTCATGATTTGGGGCTTTTTATGTTTTCAGTTTTTTCTATGCAGATGATATTGTTCAGTTTTTTCTTCACTCTGCTTCTCTTGGCTCCTCTCAGATCTCCAGTCAGGAACAACAATGGTGTGAGCTTGACATTCAACATTCCCAGCTCTGAAACGAAAGGCCAGGTCAAAGTGTGTGTTCTCCTACCAGATGGAAGCTGCCATGGCAACGCAACAATCACCTACAAGTCGGAACCAGCCTGCAGAGATATTTCACCAAGAATCTCCTGGATGAGGTCTTTGAGAGATTTCATTTATCTTAGACTCATTATGTGCTCTTTCACCAGCAAAAGGAGATTTTAAGTTTCTTCCACTTAACCTTTAGGAACTCTCTCAGCTTCAGCCTGAGTGTCATCTGCTGAGAAAGCCATTTTCTAACATCGTCATCTTTCCTACAGAGCACTTCTTCTTTCTTTGCAGTGACTAAAAGTCTCCTTTTGTCTTTTGTGTTTGTGCAACACTGTAATTAGCAGTGTTGATCAGGCAAAGCAAAACGTTTTCATATTCTCTGCAAAGGTTCAAGTACAATATAACCCTTTTGCTATCCTAGTCATGTTCACATTAAAAATTGGGTCATCTGGACCCCACAAGACAGCGCATTGAACTCTTTTTCAAAGATCTTTTATCTTCACTGGTGTCAATGGCAGACATAAAACCCTCTCCACTGTTGTCGTGGGAGGGACCAAACATTAATGTAAGGGTGGAGTCATCTGGACCCCACAAGGGTTAACAAAAGGTGGGGAAAAAAATCCCCAAACAAAATTTTGAAAACATGAATACAGTCTATGCCATACTTTTCTCCATTATTTGTTGTTTGTATCTATCCTTTTGTTTTCATTACATTGTTTTTTTTATATTTCAAAGTTTTTACTTTTGTATTTTAGTATTATTATGCTTTTTTTCATAAACTTTATTGAACATTCTTTCAATTTACACCTTTTACTATTATTAGATCACCTCATTATAAAACATAAATGGCTCAATGTAACTAACAAACCTGATGTTGATACACAATAAAACAACAAATAATTCTAGTTTGAAGCTCCATACAAAAGCTTCAGGCGAATATTTTAACAAAACCCTCAAATTCATCACTTCAACTCCAGAACTATAACGGGATGCCCCCCCA
>NC_050534.1:427233-456763 GCF_002922805.2 Oryzias melastigma
ACTGTCTCCTTTTTCTTTTTTCATGGAGGTTCTCTTCTAAATCAGGTGTTTAAACTCCTGATTTTAAAGCGTGTCTTCTCTCCCTCAAACTCTGTGGTCTGTTGGTAACGAACAGCTACGGAAGAGTAATCCCGGACCGAACCATTTTCAATGTAGAGGAGGGGGGTCCGGTGACGATGTTTCCAAAACAAAATATATAATTATTGTTACCTTGATATTAAAAAATAAAATATTTGCGAATTGGTTATTGGTTTACTGAAATTAATTTTTCTGTTGTATCATTTTGTCATCATTCGGGTCTCCGTGGACCCTCTCTCAGTCTGGGCTCCTAGGACACCAAATTCTCTGTGCAGGAAAAACCCTGGAAGCTCCTCCCACACGCAGCGGGAGATTCAGGTGAACAGACTTCAAGATAACCGTGAAGCTGTTGATGAGAATTCCATTCGATGTGAACCGACAATTGATTTAAAATATGAGAGCCCGAGGTGTGTCCGCACGCTGGGGGTGGGGGTTGGAGTGGTCCGCGGTACACACGAGTCCCGAACCGTGGCTTCTGATTTATACGGACCACGGATCATCCATGATCCGTTACACCCCTACACTAAACCAAACTAAACAGTTGAACTGCGTCAATGCCATTTTCATCATGAACACACACAGCTTGCAGGTGTATGTTTAATTTTTCATCAATTCCACAAAAAAGGGTAGAAATAGGTCAGAAGAATATTAACAATTATTTTTATTGTTTTGTTCATTAGTGAGCAAGAACTATAAATGTCCAACATTGTTTTGGGATCTTTACATTTTTACCTGAAGAATTCTCCATTATGTTTTTGTAGAACCAGAGAAAGTTTGTCTATGACAGGGTACTGAGAAATGAGCAGTAGTTTCTGTGAAGAAGTGTAGAACAACAGAGAAGTAGAGTTGTACGAGAGCTGGAAGACAGTGGTGAGATGTGCTGTAGATATGACAGAAGGGTTCAAGGAGGCGGTGTGACACCACCAAGGACCATCTTCTTGTTTGCTGTGGTGATGGACTGACAGACAGATGAGGTTACACAGGAGTCCCTGTGGATCATGATGTTTGCAGATGAAAATATGATCTGTCGTGAGCTAGTGAAGGAACATCTAGAGAGGTGGAGGTTTTCTCTGGAGAGGAGGAGGAAGGTCAGCTCCACAAGGTCGGGGTATCTGTGTATAAATGAAAAGAACTCAAGTGGAACAGTAAAGTTTCAGGGAACAGAGATGGAGAAGCTGAAGACTTTAAGTTCTTAGGGTCAACAGTCCAGGACAAAGAGGGAAAGAGGTGAAGAGGTATATGCAAGCAGGTTTAAACTGGTGGAGGAAGGTTTTGAATTTGATGTGTGACTAAAGAGTGTTAGTAAGAATGGAAGGGAAGTTATAGAAGACTGTGGTGAGAGAGAGCAGCCATGTTGGTTTGATGACTGAGAAAGAGACAAGAGGTAGAGCTGGAGGCAGCAGAGATGATGCTGCTATGGCTCACTTTGGAGTGACCAGGATGGATCAGGAATTAATTCATCAGAGGAACAGATCATGGTTGATGTCCTGGATATAAATACAGATTGAGATGGTTTAGACACATTGAGAAGAGCAACAGTGATGATGTTGGCAAAAGAAAGCAGAGATTGGAGCTACCAGGAAGTAGGAAAAGAAGACCAAAGACATGGTTCATGGATGTTGACAAGGAGGACTTGTGGGTGTTTGGTGTGAACAAGGATAGAAAGGATATGGTTAGATGGAGGCAGATGGTTTACTGTGCCGACCCTAAAGGGAGCTACATTAAAGAAAAGAAGACAAGTCATTACTAAAGACGTATGCCTTCTCAGGTGTAAAAAGTGAGCTGACACAGGCATGAAGTGCCACTGAACAAGATTTAGGTTATCCCACTTAATCAGGGTCACTTTACTGGTTCTGGATTTGACCCCTTTTATCCTTTCTGAGGTTTTTCATCCATTTTAAATTACATTAAAGTCATACAGTTAGATCAAAAAATGCAGTAAAAGAACTAACTCTCAAACCAATGCACTACCACCACCAACATGAACCAGTTATAGAGAGCTAGATCCATCTGGGTTTACATGTGGTTTGTCAGGAATAAGTTATTGGACCAAAGAGAGGTCGAATCAAAATCATGAAGCCTCTTTAACAAACTTTAAACAATGAGTGAATAACTAAACGGCCGAGCCTAAAAACCCACTCTGATGAGAATTGTGTTTTCTGTGATTATGACATGTTCTCATGGCATTTTTCCAGTGATGGAGGACATTTATAAAGAAAAGATTTAAATAGCGTTTCTGTATTTTCTTTATTCAAATCATAGTGAATCCAGAGCAGACAGAAAATGCAGTTTGAAAAAGAGCAGAAATTTTCTCCAACTCATCTTTCGTGGTAGTCTCGGTTTGTTTACAATCAGACTGAGCTCTGGTTCACTGAGTTTCCGCAGTCTGAATAGACTCTGTGCTCAGGGTGGAAGAATTGGACCAAAACGGCCACCGTAGCTAGGCATTTTGGGATGGAAACACAGTAGCGGAGGAAGCAATGAGATGCAGAAAATTACTGATATGTGGTAGGATTAATGCAGGCTCATCAAAACAACTTTTAACGTGATACACATGGCTTGTCACACTGTTTTCCCAACAATTGATATGTCAGAAACACTGATCAGTGTACCTTCTTAGCTGTTGTCTCCTCAGTAACCGTCTTGCAGCATGTCTCCACAGTACCAAAGCAGCAGTAAATACAGACCAAATGCAAGATTCAGGAATCAATTAGAGCCCGTTTGTGCTAACCCTAAAGTGTGCATGAAAATCAAAATCTGCAGATTCTGAAATAAAGCAGCTAACAGAGCCACAGTAAATCATTTGTTCTATTTTTTTTACTTTTAGTCTGAAGTCTATTTTCTAAAGTTGTTTTTTTTTTAAACCAAACCAGAATGTCTCTTTCTGTTATGGAACTATCCAACTAAGGATCAGAATCGTGCTAAGATATGAAAAAGATTTTGGCTACGCTCCGTTTCCTGTCCCCTGATTGGCTCCTTCTCTGTTTTCTGCAGTGGGAGGAGAAAGGTCTCACTCAACGGCTCTAATTTGGAATTAGTGGAGCAGCTTGCATACATCGACCCTTCACAAGTGTTGCATCCTATAAACATCAGCTCTAAGGTGACATTCAAAGTATTAACTGTCGTTTGTTTCTTATAAAACACGCTCTAGATTGTTGTTAAACCAACAAAACACATTTCAAATACTTTTATCTTATAATTATTTGAATAAGTGACATGTAATATTGTTTAAATTTCTGTTTTAAAACTATTTAGCATTGTTTTTTGTCAAAACATTTAATTCTTGCGAAGGCAAGTTTACTTAAATTTGCTCTTCATTCACACAATTTGGGGAAATATTTTCATAAAGCACTTATTCTGCAAAGTGTTTCCATTGCACATAAAATCACACTCAGTGTTTTTTTTAACAAACATACAGACTGCTTTTTTTCTGAAGACTACTGGCCAGTTAAACACTTTATGATTAAACAAGCAGCTTTGCGTGAAATCTAGTTTAATTCTGGGATTTTTCAAAATACTTTTCCTGATGAAAAAAACATGGAAAACCTCCCTGCCATGTTTCTGTTTGTGAAAATTAAACTCCATCCACTGCTGCCTGGCAGTAACATCTTGAGAACAAGAAAAAAACATTTTCTAAATCTTAGTAAATTGTAAAAGTGGTTGATTGTGTGACACAAATGACACTGAACTGTGTAAATGCCTATAAAACTAACAGTTCTGAATGATGTCTCTCCTTCCTGCTAGACCTGTTGAGAGGACGTGATATCAGGGTTTAGAAATTACTCTTAAAGAAATTCTGACTGAAACAAAATCATTCATACGTTTTAGAGTACAGCAATGTTTACCTTGAGGCCATTTTTTTGTTAAAGTATCGCATTTTAAATACAAATGAGTTTCCTTTAAAAAATGTGGTTTAAAGGCCTTCCGGGGTGTTTATTCTGACTTCCAAAGATCTTATGTGCAGACAGCCCTGTCAAAGAGAGCTTTCTTCAGCAACTGGATCAGTGTCTTTGGTTTACTCTTTGAAGCTGCTGCCCCAACAGGTGTCTGCATTTCAAACTAGAACACTTCTCGTGAGAATCACAGCATTTTGCTGCAAAAACTGAAAAAACTGTAATTTCTTGAAAAACAGTGCAATAAGCTGCATAGAAGTATTTCATATTATCTTCTGCTTTGTGGCATAAATTTGCCATCTTAGTGATTAGCCTTTGCTGTTACCAATATTATGCATTCTTGCATTTCATGAATTTCTTGTTTAGTCTATTTGATTACTGCGCACAGACTCAATGAAACAATCATTTTCCACTTTTCCAGGCTATTTTCTTCCACACACCTGCATCAATGAAGAATCAGAAGATCAATATTTATTTAAAAGTAGCAAATAAAACGTTGGAATGTCCCAAAAAAATAATCTACCACCCAGATCCAAAGTTTGCGAGCTTCAAAGATGCGAGGAAAGGAAATGACGTCCAAGTTATTATTCAAGTAAGGATTTTTTCTAAACTTGTGAATAACAAGGCATTTGGACATGTGCTGAAAATAATGTATTCTCATTCCTGTTTTAGAAAAAGGTCGACAAGCTGGACATAAAGAAAGAAGAGCTGTCAGTGTGGGGAATCCATGATGAAAAGGAATATCACTGCATCATGGAAGAAAAGGAAAGCAGCAACAAGACGGATTCTTTCATCTGTGAGATCAAAAACATCGGAAACATAAACTTTAAACAGTTGAAGGTAAACTTACAGGCTAGAAACGAAACATTTTACTTGATTTTACATTATCAAGATAATATTTCACCCTTTGATACCAGAGATCTCGTGGGGGGAAAGCAAAATAAATGTTGTAAAGAAACTTTCTGATAGCAGTAAAGAAATGCTGTTGTTTTCTTGCCTACTTTTCTAGACATACGAAAAACTCAATCAGACTCAAGAATCAAAAATGTATCTTTTTGGAGTTTTACTTGCAGTAAAAATGGGTTAAACTCAATCACACAAGGGGCCAAAATCCAAAACACACCTCAGGTCGTGGGTCGAAAAAGATTAACATTTATTAAACACACCAAATCTAATTTTTTAAAACTTTAAAAACATAACTTTTTAACATAAATATGAATTAGAATAGACATTAATATTATTCCAGAATACATCAACTTAAACCTTATATAACTTTCAATATTTTACTCTACATAAATATATATTTAGTGAAAACTATACAAGTTAGAAATAGACTAAACGTTAAATGTAAAAACACTCAAATTTCTTTACTCTTATATAATTTCATAAAAAAAAAAAAAAAAAACACTTAAGAATTACCCAAAAGATTTTGATCTCTATAAAATATATCTTGTTAAAATGATCAAAATATGAACACGCTGCCGAACAAAAAGCCTGGAGATAAAAATAAAATCTGTGCTCGGATACGATTACCGTGCTGGACAGATCCGGACCCCCTGCCTGACTTCGACACATGTGGTCTAAGCTTGTTCTTCCTTTTCCAATAGTTGCTTGTGTTCTGGGTTTGTGTAGAATTGGACTGGTGCTCATCTTTAGATTTCTCTGTTAAATTACAGATTTACATTTAGTTATTGAAACTTGTTTTACCATTTACTGGGTTCTAGTGTTCTAAAAGCATTGATCGTTAAGATCTCCAATCTTCTACAGATAAAATATGGAGACACCATAGTTATACTAAAACAACCTGCAGCTCAACTTTGGATGCTGCTGGCCCTTCTTCTGGTCCCCATCATCACAGTCGGTAAGAACTCTAAGCATTCACCACTCATGAAGACACAATTTTACTCCACTGCTGCTCATCTGAAGAACAGCACAACTTTAAACGTGTTAAGTTCTGCATCTTTACTTGCTCCGTTTCAGTGGTGCTGATCGTCTACCGTAGAAAACAGAAGAAGCTGACAGCTCAGATGAACACCTTTATGGAAAACCTGGAGCTTGACATCAGGAATGACATCAGGCAAGGTCAGTGTGACCATCTCACAGTCTATGGCTGGAAGGCAAACAAAAACTTTGATAATTTATCACTAAAATGATGTTAAAGAGTAGTACAATATCTATTAAGTGCAGTTTTTTTTAAATGGGATGCATGATTTGCATATTTTTTCTGTTGTCTCAAGAAAAGCATGGAAAATTTGTTGCTTTACCTTGATATAACACGTAAAGAGAGCTGCGTTCCACCATGTTCTATCATGTTTCTAAAACTTACTTCATTTGAATTATGACAAAACTATTGATGGAGTGAAGCTCAGGACAGGAGGCCTAGTGGTTAAAGCTAGGGCTCAATGTCATTGTTGTTTTTTATTTTGTGTTCAAATCCCACAAAGGAGCTGTAGTACTTTGTTATGTCTACCTTAGGACTTTGCACACAGAAGAAACAACACTAAGTTTTTCCTCCAATTAGATTCATTTCATTCATCAATTATCAGTAAACACTTTGTCTGGTTCAGGCGGGTCACTGAGGCCCAGCCAGGCGGGCCACTGAGGTCCGACCAGGCGAGTCACTGAGGCCCGACCAGGCGAGTCACTGAGGCCCGACCAGGCAGCCCTTTACAGTGAGATAGAAGAACAAGTTAGTTCCACATCACCAAATCATTTCTGTACTCTAATCTCTATTATTGATTTACCATCGAATGTACTGTTAGAGTAATGTTGTTAAATTCTTTACAAGTAATACGTCAGCCAGCACAGCCAAGTAGGCCCCATATGGTTTAAAAGTGGGCAGAAAATGGGTTTGTCTGCAGTTTCCATGGTGTCCCCACATGTTCTAGCCACATTAGCTCTGCTGCCCAGGGACACTCAGCCTTGGCTGCGACCCTGCTAGTTATGTCGGGCCCTGGGCGGCGGAGCTTACTTGCTCTCCCGGACCCTGGGCGGCGGAGCTCGGTCTACTGTCCACCAGGCGATTGCCTAGCGTAGCCACTTAAGTCAATGTGGGCAAACACAGGTGAGGCCACCGCGTAAACTGTGGACAAACTCATTTGGGGCCCACATTTTCTGCCCACTTTTAAACCATATGGGGCCCATTGGCCTTGCTGGCTGGGAAACTATTGAGAACATCAGGGCTGATTGAGTCTACAGAAATTTGTCCTTGGATTTTAGCAGTAAGGAAATATAGATGTATTTTTGTTGCAACAGCATGATAATCTGATACTTCAATGACTAGAAAAAAAAAGATTTGATGAAAATCTAAAAAAAAGATTTGTCTTAATGATAAATTGCCCCCCCCCCATAAAAAAAGGTAGTAGACAAATTAATTAATGTGGCACATTTGAACACCCAACACCCAAATAAAAACATCCCCATACTCCCCCGCTTTAACCAGAAGGTTAACTGTCCTGACCTCGACTCCATCAATGGCTGTACTATTCATTTAAATGAAAAAAAAACATACTTATTAGTATATATTTTTAAAATACAGTATAAGACACTGTTTTAGGCAACAAAACATTGCTTTTTATTGATATCCTATTAGGGATTTTTTTTTAAACACCCATTTTGGAACAACACACGTCAGTTATAAATTAAGCTTGCTTTTTGAAACATGTTAAAAAGGCTATTTTGATGGCAACTAGACATGTTATTTCAAATGATTCTCCCTGACCTATTTGAATCATTTTCGTTTTCAATATTTGTTAAAATTGTGCAGTTTTGTTACATTTTTTGTCATTCAGTCACTCCAGGGTCATGTTATTAATCCTCCACAGCAGTTTTCATTTCTACTAATTGCCCTCAACCTGCATAAATGTTTTGTTTTCAGGTTGCCATTGTCCACTCATTCGCTCGGTCACCTTTTTGACTCTGCATAGGTTTTTCCATGTTTAAGCTCATTTATGAACTGTTTAAGTTTCTACCACGAAGTTCAGTCTCCTGCACACTGGGTCCTACACCACCAGTTCCTAACAGTATTGGCTATGAAAGAACTCATGGCTGCTCAAATGATATCTGCTTTGACAGTATCACGGCTATTGTTTGCTACAGATCTTCCAACACTTCCATTGCAGTCATCAAGAAGGATCCACCTCTGATTTGAACAGCAGATATGTGATCTGCAATCTGAGCTTTATTGTAGAGAGATTACTTTTAAAAAGTCACGTTAACCCAAGACAGCTGTAGATCAAGCAGGAAGTAAACGTTCCTGAGGTTGTCTGTGTGGAAACTTTCCTCGAGTCAGAGGAAACAGGGACTTTGGATAATAATGGAATATTATGGATTCAAGTGTCATGAAGTCAGTTGAGAAAGTAAAATGTAGAAGGCTGTTTCCTGCTGAAAACAATCACCCAAAGCTGACTTTCAAAACCAAAGGACAAAGAATAACTTTTGAAGGGAAGGGGTCAAATTTTTGCTATTTTGGATTTCCTCAGATTTCCTGTTTCATTGAATGAAATAAGTTTATCTGTACATCCTTTGTACTCAGTTGCTCTGCAATGCAAAAACCAGAGGCAAAAACACAAAAATCAACGTATCAAACATGGGAGTTTTCTTATAAGATCTTATCATTTTTTTTGCACCACAGGGCATACCGAATCATAAGGCACACCAGCAATAAATGGTAAATTTTCTAACTTATGTCAAATCAAAGGTGCACCCAGCTGTAAGGCACATTAAGAGAGACAAAAGAATCTGAGATAGGTCCAGTCAGTCAAACTTTATTACATGTTCTCACAGTATCTCCAAAACTTGTTTGTGACTTGTTACCACATTAGAAGCATTAGATGCAGAATTTATTCTCAATACTTGTTTCTCCTGACCTCATTAGTAACTCAAAAAACAGACTCGTACTGTTAAAATAAACATTATACAGGGTTCCTACACATTTTTTCAAGTTAAATTCAAGACTTTTTAAGACCTTACATAGGAAAAATTAAGACCAATTTCTCCACCCTATTGATGAAGAAAAAAAACTAAATTCTTGAATTTCAGAACAATTACTAGTCAGTAACTGAGTAACAAAACAAATTACAGTTCAAATTTCAGTCATTGAATTACAGTTACTAGACTACGTAAACCTTCATTACTTCATTATTAATTAATAATTATTACAATTATGGTGAAGTAAAACTCTTCTTCACCTTTCGGCTTATCCCTTTCGGGGTCTCCACAGCGTAACAGCACCCACTGTTTTGCATCAGTGATTTGGCAGAGTTTTTACTCCGGATGCCCTTCCTGATGCAACCCTGTACTTGAGGGGCACAGGGACCCAGTTAGGCAGCAGCGTCAAGGGTCTTGACTAAGGACCCAATCTGGGTGGAGATGGACACCCATGGCTCCTGCGTGCAATCTCTATACTTGGCCCAATGAGCCATCCAGCTGCCTTTGGTGCAGTGAAACTGTAGGTGACTAATCAAACAAATTGGTGTAAACTGTTGGCCCTGACTTCCCTCTTGGTTAAATGAAACAAAATATACTACAAAAAAAAGTTAAATAAAATACTGATGCAGAGTTGGAGATTAGACAAAGTAAGATGAAGAGAGCGGGAATATGGCCGGGGGGTGGTGAGGGATCCGTAGGGACAAAACAAAGGCAAAAACATTTGCGGTATAGATGCACGTTGCTGCATTGTTTTTTCTAGCTCGTCTAGCTACTTTAAGAGCCTAAATCTTATTGTTGGTCGCACTTTTTTTTGTTTTTTGTTTCTTTGTAAGAAGTGTAAGTGAGTTCGCACATAATTTTCTTAATCCGTGGCGTCACTGTTGAGCTTTTTTCTTGGTCGTACGGACCAGAGAAAGCCCAGCTAGAATAAACAGCGCTAACGCTAACGCTAGCTTTCTGCTCAGTGACACAAACACAGAGAGCAGATGTTAGTGAAGGAGCTGTGGATGTAAACTTTAACCTGCCACAACATTTACTGCTATTATCTCTGTGTTTGAATCTTAACAGTTTGGTAGGTGTAGTTGATGTTATCATCCAAGTTTAAAACATGTTTTTGTATCAGTTAAAGATGCTAGCTGGAGCCTTTTTCTCAAAGTACAATGAAATCGTCTATTTAAAGGTAAATTTGAAGGTAAATTTTCCAAAAATAGTTTTAAACTTTTAGTTCCATTTGAAAATGTGGTAAAGGGTGTTTTTATTCATATTATTATTATTATTAAGCACTTTGAGATGTTTTTAATAGGGAAAGGACTTTACTAAACTTTATCAGTCATTCATGCAATAAACTTCATCAATCTCCCTCATTTCTGGTCTTTGGTGACAATCATTTACAAGCTCTGTTTTATGGATTTTAGCACAAAGGAAAAATTAAAACTCACTGATATTTAGAAACTGTTCATTTGACAGCAATGTATTATCTGTAGCAGTAGAAGGCTCAATTCTTGCACTATTTACAGATTAATCTTGATAGATAATCACTATTTAAATTGAATAAATATAAATATTTGTTCAAAATGCGTTTACTTCTTTCAACTAAAATCATCATAATTCAATTTTTGTCAATTTGAATTTATTTTAAAGAAATCGTGACAAAATCAAAATTGTGAAATAAAATAAAATTTAAAAAAATCATGATTTTCTTTTTTTGCCATATCGCCCAGCATTAAATGACACCCAAACTTTGTGACAGACATTTTAACACAGCACTGTGTACCTCTAAATTGCTTCAGCATTAATAAGCCCAACCAGAATTAATCCATAGATGAGGTTCACTGTCGTTTTTTAAAAGAAATAAAGGCTGTGGCAGTGTTTTAGACTGTCAGTCAGCACAATTTTCTGACTTTTTATGTTGGCTTTTTTATTTTTAACTTGTTTAGCACATCATTTTTTCAACTCCTAACACCTCTATGCTTTTGTTCCTCTAAAGGCCATAGCCCCTGCAGTCACAAACATTTTTGGGAACTGTCTTTGACTCAAAACGAGTCATCAAGTTTCACCACTTCCCTTTACTGTTTTCACATCCAAAGACAGACTCCTTTGTTCTTCTCTTTTTTAGATGTGAAACATCCTGAACAGCTTTTTTTCCCTCCAAATGTTAAGCTTTCAAAAATAAATCTAAATAATATTATTGTTGCATCCCCTCACCCTTCTGCTCTCTTTGGGGTCCAGATGACTCCAACCACATACTGATGTGATTCCTTCCATGACAAATGTGGACAAAGGTGGACAGGATTTTATGTCTACCATGGACATCAGTGAAACTCAAAAATCAAAGATAGAAAAAAGTTCAGCGCACTGTCCTGTGGGGTCCAGATGACCCCACTATTTAGGTAAACAAGCCAAGGAGAGCGGAAGGGTTAACACACACAGGAGTAGGAGACGCTTGACTGCAGCATTCAGCCAAATATAGGCAGTTTCCACACTTTTTTTATGTTTAGACCAGGGGTGTCAAAATCGCACAAGGGGCCAAAATCTAATACTAATAGGTCGTGAGCCGAACACAATAAATATTTATTAAACACTCTAAAATGAAAATTTTAAAACTTTAAAAACGTAACTTTTTAGCATAATTATGAATAATATATATAGCATTACCTGCAATAATGCTAGTGTGAATGCTGTAAGCTGAATTTGGCAGCTGAAGATGCTGGTGCTGATATCTGAAGATCCTGAAATTGATAGCTGAAAATGCTGAAGCTGATAGCTGAAATCACTGAAGCCAAATGTAAAATTAGCCTTAAAAAAAACTTAGGTTAGCTTAAACAGCTTGCATTTAAATATTAGCTAAACTCTAAAACAGCTTAAAGACGTTTTTTAAAAAGCCTAAATTAGCCAAAACAGCTAGCATGTAGCTGAAATATTAACTAAACTCCAAAATAGCCAAAAATCTTAGTAAATGCCAAATTCGTCCAAAAAGCTAGTAGAATACCAATTTTTAAAACTTTAAAAGTGCAATTTTTTTAACATGTTTATGAAAAATAAAAAGGCAGGAATATTATTTCAGAATAAATCAATCTAAACTTAAACAACTTTCAATATTTTACTCATCACAAAAATATATTTTGTCAAAATTATGCAAGATGGAAATGAGGACAAGATAACATCAGGTCATTAATAACAAAATAAAATGATCTGGAGGGCCGGATGTAATGACCCAGAGGGCCGGATCCGGCCCCCGGGCCTTGACACGTGGTTGAGACTATATGTCCTCCATTTTGGTTTTGAACAAACCAAAAAGTTAAAAGCAGCCTCTCTAAATTGTCTCCTGCAGGCTTTGTGGATTTGCAAACGGAGAAAGCTGATCTGATAGAGAATGTTGGTGCAATTCCATTTCTGGACTACAAGCACTTTGCTGCAAAAATCTTCTTTCCTGAGGTAACCTTTGTCACACAAACACACACAAATAGAAACTGGAACTTAATTCAACAAAAAATACACAAAAATCAACCTTTTTTCTGACAACAAATTGTGTTCTGTGTCCCGATCTCCTCTGTACCGTGTCTCCTGTACAGAATGTTCAGTTTGCCAAATCTACAGAAATCTTTGATCGCAATCAGACCTTTGTTTTTATTTTATAATGCTAGATTAATTTTTTGTCAAAAGTTTGAACTTTGAGCATTCTAACAAAAGAGAAAAGTGTACAAAGTGAGGGGTTTTACAGTCGTAAAACATCTAGAACTTTACCTATCACAGGTCATTTTTAGATTGTTATCCCTGCAGTAAACGTGGAGGTGTTGTCTAAAAAATAAAGTACAGCTATTTTCTACCTGTTTGAGTCTAGAAATGCTTTGGGCCAGATTAACTGGGTATTTTTGTTGGGGTTTTTTTCAGAGTGAAGCTTTACTGTCGCTGTGTGTCAAAGACATTGGTCCGGTAAGGTTTCGTAGTAGTTGCAGCCAGCTGGGTTTGGATCACTTTCACCGTGTTAATGTGTTGTTTCTGAACTGTCCGCCATCAGGATGGGGTGAAGGTACAGCTGGATAATTGCTGTCAGCTTTTGCTCAAGCTGATTGAGGACAAATTCTTTCTTACCACAATGGTCCGAGCTATGGAAGAGCAGAAGAGTTTTGGCATCAAAGATCGGTAAGTTTTCCTTCTTTTGTGCATACGTTACACATATGGCAGGATCTTCCCACGATGCATTATGTTGAGATTCTCCCATCTGTTCCAGGTGTTCCCTAGCCTCCCTTCTTACCGTAGCACTTCATAGCAATTTGACGTATCTGACTGAGGTGATGGAGGTTCTGCTCAAAGACCTGATGCAGCAGAAGAGCAACACCCAACCCAAACTGCTACTGCGACGCACTGAGTCCACAGTGGAGAAGCTGTTAACCAACTGGATGTCCATCTGCCTCTACGGCTTCCTGCGAGTATGTGGCCCTCAAACTGTCAGATTTGAGTTGATGACCAAACAAATACACTTTAAAGCTTTTACAATTCGAGGAAAACATAAAAATACTATAAATAAGACAAGAACTAGGAAAGAACCCTAAGGGATACCACAACCCTCTTGATTGTGGCATAATATACTTGATCCAATTTTACAAGTTTTGTGCGTTAGAAATGACATAAACCAAATAATGACTGACCCCAACAAACCGAAAAGCAAAAAGCAAATTGGGGCGACCGTGCTGCAGCTGTAGAGCAGTTGACTCCTGATCAGAAGTGAGTGGGTTCGACTCCCGCCTTGCCCGCCCATGTGTCGAAGTGTCCTTGGGCAAGACACCTAACCTCGAATTGCCTCTGGTGGGAGGTTGGCACCGGTGTTCGGCAGCGGAGCCACCACCAGTGTGTGAATGAGTTCATGAATGTGTGAATGGGTCTGTGACTGTGAAGCGCTTTGGGCCTTTGAAGGAGGGTAGGAAGCGCTAAACAAGTATACGATAAAAAAAGACACAAGACAACGTTCTCCAAAAGGAGAACACACAGGACGCCTCAAACCTCTTCTCCTTTTGCAGTTACTGAATTCAAAAGTTTCTTTACAGGAAACACCCAAGCACTTTCCGACCATTTCACTTAGTCATGGTTCTCTTAAAAAAAATAATTTTGACGGATCACAACATCAGTAGAAGCTTAACTCATATAACCATGTCTGTGGTAGTGCTGCCACGATTAGTCGCGACTACGTCGACTATTAAAATGCTCGACAACTAATTTGGTAATCAAAGTGTTGTTTTTGCTTGTTCTTTTTCTTTATGTCAAAACTACGGTGGGTGCTTTCTAATGACCTTCTCTTCATACATGCACTGTAATGCTAATCCAGGTCAGTGGTGATGTCCCAGGAAGTTCTGGGAAGGCTCAGGTACCATAACAAAACGCCAACAGAGCTTGAAAGTGTGGGAAACATTCAAAACAAAAAAAGAAAAAAAGTGTTGAATGCTTATCTGCAAGGCAGAACTTGTGGTCCAGGACAGCATTACGGTGATGCATGAACATGTGAAGACGAAGCGTGTTGTGACGGAGCATAGTCACACTGAAAGGGTTAGTAATGGGCTGGGACAAAGCTAAAATGCGTATCCAGATATATTCCATATGTTCTAATGTATCAAAAATAACAAATAATTACCGTTGACAAAGGTTTTTGTAAAATTTGACAAAATCAACGACAAATCACACTTGCATTTCGCCCTGCTTCAGAAACGGCTCGATTTGGGTCACGTGACGCGTTGACGTCATGTGAGTGAGACAGCGCCAACAGCAGAATGCAGGCGGACCCAGGGTTGTCAACAGATACATGTATGTGTGTGCGCTGCGGCAAAGTTGAATTCTATAAACATTGGTGTTATGGTACGAAGAAGTATTAGGGCCACCAAAAAAAAAAAAAAATACTAAAATTATGATTTTTAAAGTCGTAAATTTACGAGATTTACAATTGAAATGAGCCTATTGTGAATGAACACTGAGCAGAATCAGACCGACTAAACTGTGAAAACCTTCTGATTTCAACAGGTAAACTGAGGCCTTGTCCACACATCGGCGGATATCTGCTAAAACAAATATATTTTTATATGTTTTGGCCTATCATCCACACGAAACCGAAGATTTAAGTCACTGAAAACGGTGCATTTGGAAAACTCCGGCAAAGTGAAGATTTTGGAAAACTTCGCTTTTGCGTCTGCGTGTGGACATGAATAAATCGGTGATTTACGTTTTTAAACGTCACTTTTTGCGACAATTAATGCATACACGTCAGTACTAGCTGCGTTTCCATTACACATTTGCACAAAACTATCGAAATTCTAGGAATTTTGAAAAAAGCAATGTTTCGAAATGACACTGTTTCCATTAAATCATCATTTTGTGATAAAGCACAAACCAACTCACGCGATAAGTCATTAAAAACACGGCGATGAATGAGAACAAGTATTTTTTTTTATTTGATTTACTAAAAAAGGAGCATTGCGGTGACGTTACAGCTCTATCTGGAGAGCGTGTGCCGCGCAGAGTCTATTGACAGTCTCAGGTGAGAAACCTGTTCAGCGGTTTTTAAATGAATAACCATTCCAGCAAGTAAGCTGCTGGACCTTTTTCTGTTTAAAAACACGGCGAGATCCATTTAAGTTTCTGTACCTGCACTCGTGCTTTGCCTCAAACGAGACTTCAGCCTCTTCAGGCTCCAAGCTGCAGAAGTGTAGCTGGAGATGAAGCTGTTAGATCTCTCCTGCCGTCCGCTGTGTTGCGCTCAGGACAGACACACAAAAGAGGCGCATCTTTTTCGAAAAGAAGTGTCTCCAAAACAGTTTTTCGAAAAATGTCTTTTTTGATACTCCCCAAAAACCACTTCCTCTAAGCGCAAAAACTTTTTTTTTTTCAAAAGATGCGAGTTTTTTCAAAATTGTGGTGTTTCCATTAGGAGGATTTATTATCGAAATTCCAATTTGCAAAATTTCAGTGTTAATGGAAACTAGGGCTGGGAATCACTAGGTACCTCACGATACGATACGGTACGCGATACATGGCTCACGATATCGATAATATCGCGATACTGCGATAATTGGTAAAAATCTTCTCTAATAACTAGCATTATATAGAAGAATGTGTTTTTTGGGAAAATATATCCCCATTTATCTTTTTCAGCTTAAACACAATCATAATAAACAACTTTTCTTATTTTGTGCAACAAATTATAGACACTTTAGTGCTACATTGCTGAAATCAGTAACACTATGTCTTTGACAAGCATTTTTTGTTCCCCTCACTTGAAAAGGGCTGAGCATCAAAAAATGAAGGCTGATTTACTCAGACTGTCACTTGAGATTATTTTTCCAATCTTTATCTTTTTTACATTTGGTCAGTCAGCAGTCAATAGGTAAAATCCTTAAAACACACATAATAATGGCAATAAATATAATTTTAAGTGCTTCAATTAATCAGAAACCTCCCTAATTTTAAAGTGAATTAATGTACTTTATTTTAATTACATTTAAATTTAAGTTCATACATCAAATCCTGCTTTTTTATTTAAGAATTACTTTAAATTAACATTAGCAACAAGTAATTACATTGTTTGGTAAATTTATAATGTGACGTTTTCAAAGTTACACCGTAGACCAGCATGTTAAACATTAGAGTGTATAAAAACGAAAATTCCTACCGGTACCTGAAGTGTACACAAACAACTGCGAAGCACGCGCCCAGTTCCCACAGCAAACAGGAAGTAAGTGATGTTGACATTCTAGCGCTCAGACAAAGTCACTTCTTACCGGCTGGATCTCCTACAGATGGATGATAAATGCTGACAGGTAGACATGCTTCACACACGCGCTACAGAGCCTGTATCTCGCCGGTGCTTCTCCCGAACGAGCGCGTGCATCGCTATTAAAAGTCCGACGCAGCGCGGCCATCTGCACAATAGTTCCGGCGCGCGACTCAGACGCTCAGCGCTGCAGCCTCTTCTAATGAAAATATAATATCAATACTTGGTGAGAACCCATCGAGAATCGATCGCAGGACTATATATCGCGATATATCCCAATATCGATATTTTGGCACACCCCTAATGGAAACACTGTCAACTACTGTTCTGGCAGCTCATAACCGCGTCCAAGACCGCAAGTATGCGGGGATGTGTGGATGGAATTATTTTTAAAACGATCATGTGTGGACGCAACACTTTTTATAAAACGGAGGTCAGCAGATATGCGTTTGTAGAAATACCCGGCTACGTGTGGACATGGCCTGAATGTTTAAAACATTGCACATGTTTGGAAGTTTCTTTGTTTGATTTGCAGTTTATTAATCATTGATGGTGGCTTGCAGGATCTCTGCAGACAGTTTAATTGATGCTGATTTGATTTAAAGTCGGCAAAAGGTTCAGAATTTCTTTGTTTTTAAAACCGATCTGTAACTAAAGCTTCACGAGATGCTCCACCAATCTGTATTGCCAGCCCGTCCTTCTAACTGAGGAACATCGTTGTTTTCGCCGGCATTCTCAGCGTCACTGTCAGTGTCATTGCCAAATAGTGAGCTCTTACTTTCCGCGCTGCCAGCTCAAATTGATAGGGCTTTACAGTCCTCAAACCACAAACACCCGGCGCCTCTGAATCAGCGTCACTTTCAGAACAAATGTTTCCACAATCTGAGTCTGAAGACAGAATTGTGGACCTGGAAATATCGCCGCTATCGCTAGCTCCGACACGCAAAGGAGAAGCTATCTTGCTATGTTAACCCCTGTTACGTCACACGCACCACGTGACCAAAACGGAGCTTTTCACCCGGAAGAGACAGGTTTGCCAAATTTGGCCTCAAAAATGCCGTTTTATTTCAATATTTCTTGCTCAAAACACGCCAAAACATTTGGAAATGGTAAATATAAGGCGAAATACAGTTAACACCGAAAATGACCCACAACCCCATTACTAGTCCTTGAAGAGATGATTTTTGTCCAGGGAAGCTAAGCTAACATTAGTGCATAAAGAGCAAGCTCTGCCGCTGCAGTTTCACAGGTTTAAATGGAGCGTGTGTTATTTCTGTCGGTATGGAGATAAACCGGAAGACCTGTAGCAGATCTGTGTCTACAGTACCGCTCTGTCTGTGCAGTGAACATTTGAGAATCAGGAGTCTTCAAACCATACGCCGCGATGGCGCCACGGATTATGAATTTACGCTGGAGGCGAACCACTCAGCCAAGGCTTCATTCATATTCCGCGCCGTGCTCATGTTGCTTGTTTCAAAGAGCGTGAATTTTGAAACGTTCACCGATCTGCTGATAGACATTTTCCCTCTTTGATTAAGACAACGTCTCACAAAACTTTGCTTATATGGGCGTGCTGAGTTTTCTATGTGTAGGAATATCTCAAGTTCGAAGATGTCATTGATGCTTTGGTTTTATAAATGGGCCTCAGTGAGGAAATATTTTGAATCTGTCTATATGCGTCTATGCATTTTAAAATATTTAAAATACAACCATGATTTATCAAATATATGTTTTAAAGCTCAAAAAAGATAATTGCAGGCTTTTATTTATTTTTGCTGATGACTCAGATTACCTCATTTGATTTTAATCTTGTTTTAATGCCAGAAACAAATGAAGGAGAAAAGCTGCATGATTCATTTAAGGCTTAATAAACTATTGTATCTATTTTTAGTTAACATATAGCTAAAATATAGTTACAAAAGCCAACAATGGTTAAGATGAGTGTTTTACATCCAGTCGAAACCCGAACCTAATTAGTCAACTAATCCAAAAAAAATAATCTAAGATTAGTCAACTTTTAAAATAATCGCTTGTGGCAGCACCAGTCTGTGGTCCAGATGATTTTTTTTTCCCAGAAGCCCCTGCCAGTCTGGTGGCTGAACCAGAAGGAAAAAAAAAGCTTTGGTATGAAATTTCCACATAAACATTTAAAACAAAGAAGACAAGAAATGTAAAACGTCTTAGCAGAAATGACTTCGATTTAGCCGTTTCCTTTTTTCTTTTAACATTACAGATGCATGTGATAAATTTGTCAAGCTGCACCGTTTAAACTTGCAGTTGTCACAAGACACCAGCATTAAACGAAGCATCACTATGGTAACAGATCCTATCTTCTCAAAATCAGATGAGACATTTTGCTCAGAACTTCTCCTTCAGTGCTGAATTTTTTCCTTCATTTTATCTGATCAGAGTGTACGACAACAAAGACATCTAGTTTGAGAGGAATGTCTCCAGTTTAACCAGCAGGATTTGTGTTTTGGTGCAGGAAAGTGTGGGCCAGCACTTGTTCTTCCTGGTGAGTGCCCTCATGCAGCAGATTGCCAAAGGCCCGGTGGACTGCGTGACAGGAAAAGCTCTGTACACCCTCAGTGAGGACTGGCTGCTGTGGGAGGCTCAGAACTTCAGCTCCTTGGTGAGCACAAACACACCATCAGGTTTCAGAGCATCACTCCCAGAACATGCAGAGCTTTTCTATGTACTGACGTTTCATTTAAGTCTGCACCACTTCCACATGTCACACTGGCCATTAATCTCTAATTCCTTCTTCTGGTTTTTCAGTTGGTTACTTGTCAAACCTCGACTGCACACGAGTTACTTCCCCTTCTGGTTTTGAGTTTAAGATAGACACAATCTTTATTATTTTCATATGAAAAGTCTATTTCCTTTATGGTAAATTATCTGATAACCAAAATCAGACAAGCAGCTCTGAGTGCTCAGGCAACAGAGATTATTTAAGTCAAATAGTCCAATCCGCAAAACCAACCACCTGCCTCCAAAAAGAAAGGAGTAAAAAAATAAAGAAGGATAAAGTTTTTCCCATCAACAAAGGCTCAAGAAATCAAAAGATTAGGAAGTAATGGAGATGAGGTGATCAGACTGAGCTCTGTTTGGACCAAGGCGAGAGTCAATGAAATAATGAAAAGTATTATTATTCCATGTAGAACAATGACAGGTGGGTTCCAGAGTGTTATGTCCCCAATGAGCAGACCTGACCCGAGTCTAGGGGAGAAATACAAAGAGGGACAAACCATTGAATGTATATAAGAACTGGACTGAGCAAGCCCCCCTACTTCTGTGTTCATATAGGAAGTACCACTGGGTTGCAAAAAGGCCAAAGTCCCATTAACTTACATTGGGAAACAGACAGTTATTTCTCAGTCATTTTATATGTCAGAATAATCATTCTTCCTCTGCTGCTTTCTGCTTAACTTCTTTTTTCTAATCCTAATTTTTTTAAAAGATTTTTTTCCATTATCACAAGTAATTAGAGTTATAAATTGACCAATCAGATGGCTCAATAAATACTAGCTAAACTTCAAAATAGCCTAAAAACCCTCAGTAAACTAAATGATTCAAAAACGTTATCCTATTGCTAAAATAGAAGCTAAACTCTAATTTAGCCTATAAAAACCTTAGTAGACAAGAGATTAGTCAAAACGTTAGGATGTTGCTAAAATATTAGCTGAATTCCAAATTAGCATTAAAAAACCTCAGTAGATGACAAATTAGCCAAAAAAGCTAGCTTGTTGATAAAATACTAACTAAACTCCACAATAGCCTAAAATTCCTCAGTAAACTGAATTAGTCAAAAACGTTAGCACGTTGCTAAATAAAAGCTAAGCTCTAAATTAGCCTTAAAAAACCTAGTAGAAAACAAATTAGCCGAAAATGTTAGCATGTTGCTAAAATATTAGCTAAATTCAATTTTTGGGGAAAATTACAATAAAAGATGAAAACATACCCCAGGAATATATTTAAGAATTTGTTGCAAATCTACTTAAAAATACAAAATTTGAAGACTTTTTTCATTTATTTCCTGTTGGGGTATATTTTCCTCAATATTTCAAAAACTATAAAGTTCATGAACATCAATAAAACAAGCAGTAATGTCCTGAACAAGCTGAACGTTTTGACACCAAATGAAACTGAAATCACTGAAAGTGTGATTGAGTTTTCACATGCTGAAAAACGCACAGAAAGGAGCAGGAGAATCACTAGTGTGAATGTTTAACAAGCAATCACACAATATACAAAAACCTCAAACTAGGACTACAAAGGTCAAAACCCAAACTAAAATAACAAAACCCAACAGTGTAAGACTGCTGAGGACAGAGAGGGAAAAAAGAACAAAACCAAACCAGCACAATAAAACCTAAACTTTAAACCCAGCTCCCTCCAGCTCTGCTCCCTCCACACCTGCCTGAGTGAGGCCTCC
Source organism: Oryzias melastigma (assembly GCF_002922805.2). Classification (NCBI taxonomy): domain Eukaryota; kingdom Metazoa; phylum Chordata; class Actinopteri; order Beloniformes; family Adrianichthyidae; genus Oryzias; species Oryzias melastigma. The sequence continues at coordinate 448,325 of NC_050534.1, forward strand.
AACAACCTGCCAGGTGAACAGAATGGCAGGGAAAGTGTGCAGCAGCAGACGCAACACCTGCATCCAAAAAAAAAAAAAATGAGGCAGTAAACAAGAAAACGCAACCAGAGTCCATAGATGTGTAAACCGAAACAAAAAGTGAGGAAGACACAAACATTTGAGGCAGGATGTGTAACACAGAGACGCTAGATCAAAATATTTAGCAAGAGGGCACGCGGGACGGCAGGGGCCTTAATACACGCTCCTGTGGGCCGGAGTGGTCCTCCACTGGGGACCTGGCACGCAGCCGAGCCAGCAAACTCTTTCTGAGGGCATGAAGAATGTGTAGTCCAACCATAGACCATCTATGAGTTAACCCTTTAACACCTGAGGCGTCGCTGGTGAAGCTTAAAGACAAAAACTCTAACATACTGTAACTTTTCAACTGTTAACACGATCAATGAAATTCCAGCAGATTCTGGAGGAGAAAAGCGGCGCAAGCTCCGGTGTTAAACGGTAAAACACGCATGTGCAGTGAGGCATCAATCTAAGGATGTTCGACTGGTCGTTTTGCATGTCAATCAAGCAACGTACTTCACGGTGAGGATGATTATTCACTGACAGATTTTTATTTAAATACTTTTTATAGTGGTTATGTATTTATGGAGCAATCTACCTACATATCCTTCAGGATCGATGAAATGAGCACCCCTGTTAGAAAAGGTGGGAACAAAAACAAAAGTGTTGTTTATAGTTTTGTTCAGTGTATATCCCCCATCAACCAAAAAAAGCCACAAGAACATATTCCAAACACCCAAAACACAATTTTCATCAAAGGGGTCCTTTAAAAAGATGAGCTTCAGATGGTTTAGTCCTGCTGCCATATTTTTATTACACATCATTTGCCATTTTCAGCTAAAGTTTTAAGAAACTACAACCAGCTTGGTCCTTTTTGGGGTCACAGGGTTGCAAGGGCCCATTCAGCGACTATCAGGAAAAGGTGGTATACACCCTAGACCACATGTCAAAGTCAAGGCCCAGGGCCCGGATCTGGCTAGAATACAACAAACTTTGAAAAAAAATATCCTTTAACTTTTCACAGAATTTCCTTTCAAAATAAAAGACATCCTGCTACATAAGATCATCTCAATGCAGTAACAGTAGTAGTAGTAAGTGTAATAGCTGCAGTGATTCAATAAAAATAGTTAATTTCACCGTTCTTCATCGGACTTCTCCAAATCCACTGTTGTAAAAATGTATTTTTTTCCCTCTGAATTCAGCCTTTTTATACTGTAACTTCTCCTTTTTGTAAATAGTTCAAAAATGTCTCAAAGTTCACTAGTATAAGATAGCAGATAGCAGTTTGAACCAATGAGGAAGTAGAACAGTTTCTCTGATGAGCACATTAAGGTTTCCACATCAAGTTTCTGCAACATGGATTTGTGTACAAGAACAAAATGTTGCGTCATTTCTAGGCCTTGATGACACGATCTCAAGTAGAAAATCAAAACTGAGCCACTTTCATTTTTAAAGAAAGAAAACAAAAACTAGAAACAAACCGAGCTGTGTTTAGTACCATCTACACCTACAGTTTATTCTCTATGGAGCTTCAAACACAATAAAACATCTGGATAAAATCGGTCAAAGCAAACAATCAGTGAGTGAATATCTTACAGAGAATTTGATAGTAGCACTGAAAATCTGAAATGAAACTCTTGCTGTGGAGGTTGTGTGGTTTTGCTTTTGACAGCATTTTGATGATTATTAACTGGAATGTCAGTTTTATTAATACATATTTTCTCAGAAGAGCTTTCATTGCAATGTACTTTTTTTTAAATGACTTCTTTATTTCACAATGTCTTTCAGTGAAAGTGGGTGGGGCCTAAACCCTCATAGTTTTTTAGATTTGTAATTCTGGGACATCTGAATCCAGGAATTGGTTGTTTGCGATTTAAATGATTTAACAGAGTGAGGAATTTCCCATTAATTCCCATATTAAAATAGTAATTTTTACCTTTGGTGCTTAAACTTTTGACTTCATCAATGTTGGATATTTAATTCATGACATCTCTGTGGGGAGTGAATTTCTCTGAATTTGTTGTTTTTGAAAAACAGGGTTTATTTTCGCTCAATGAGGGGGCGTGGTTTGACAGATGATGGTCGCTGTGGATTAGGGATCAGAACTCTGGCATTTCACTTCACTTTCTAATGCCTGACAGTCATGATAATCCAAACTGTGACTGTAAGGGGGAAAATAGATTTTACTGAATAAATATTTGCAAAGATGTGTTAAAAATACACAATAAAAAATATTTAATTTTGCTTAAGCTCGAGATTCATGTGCAAACAGATTTGAACAATATGTCCTTCTCTTTGGATTATCAGCAGCAGAGCAGTGAGTCATGTTTAACCTCTTCAGACCTGACGACCACATACATGGACATCACATTTTGGGTTATATTACCACAGCAGTTAATGCTGGGACCCTGTGATCGTATATGAAGAGGGTTAGCTCAAATATTAGCTCAGGGTTTAAAGAGGTTAATGACAGCATGTTCGCTAAGGGGTAAACACAAAAAACTCCTTACACTGTTATCAAAACATTACATTTGATCACATGCAGACAATTTCATTAACCAGAGAAAAAAGGGAATTTTACACAATTATCTATTACTGTTGTAACGTATCTTTTAAAAAATGTGTATATAAAGTCTACAATGAGGTATTATATTTAGATATGACATATTAGGACCGCAGAAATAACATATTCAAACTTGTTATGAGTTGAAGGTCAGTGTTCTTACAAAACACATAATACAGAAAATATGTTTATTGTTGTCTAAGAGTCACTTGCACCACTGAACTTTAAAAGTTTTACATATGTGTAAAACACAAACTACTTATCATCAAAGAACCCATACCATGATTTTCTTCAGCCTGTCAGAGTGAACTATATCCATATATATGATCATATATTAGCTTTGAAAAATTATTAAAAAAAAAAAAAAAAGTTATTATTTGTGAGTTTTTTCCAACCCAGAACTAAAACGACTTGATTCCTGAGGCTCCGCCTATGTGTGCCGCCCATTTCATGACCTCATCCTAGAGCCAGCATGTCTGCTTTTCTCCCACAGAAATAAACATCTAATTTGGATACACATATCTGCCTTTAGTAGCCATCACTACACTGGTTCACAGCGTGCCCGACCGGGAGGAGGCGTCTTAAAGGAGTGTCACGTCTAAAGTAACACCTGTTTGAGCTGGAATTTACTGAAGACAGGACACAACTGGAAGATATCTATATATATATATATATAGATATATATATCTATATGTATATAGATATATATATACGTATTCTCCATCTAAAGTGAAAGTTTATTGCTGATCAACACTAGCTCGGTGGAGAAATTGGGTGTTGGTTTTAGACTGGGGGCGGAGCTTTTAGAGCAGATTCCTCCAAAAAGGGGCGGTCTCACTGTGTGACATCAGCATGTGAGGACCCGCTAGGGTACGGGAGGGGCTGCTGCTGAGAGCACAGGTTTTCAGAGGATTACACAGAGATGCGTAAACGGATCAAAATACTACTTTGGGGTTCTTGGTAGTGAACAATGAACAGTATAATACACTTACAACCTCAAAAAGTTTTTTTTTCATGTTATGGCTCCTTTAAGCAAAGTCAGCAGTCGGGTGACGAGATCTGGAAAGTCGGCCATGTTTGTATGCCCTTCAAAAATATCAGAGAGAAAAACCGCCCACGTTCAGTTCCACTTGTTACTTTTACTTGAAATCGTTGATTTTTCAGTTAACGATTATTTAAAATTCATAAAAAAATGAAGAATCGTTTATGGATCGTAATCAATGCACCTAATTATAGATTGTTTTCCCCCACCACTAGCGTGGACCGAAACAGTGAGAGAAAAAAAAAAAAAACACTCAATCCGGTCCTGCCTCTTTGCACTATATTCCGAATGTCCAAGTTAGGCAGAGTTAATTCCAGCCAATATGGCTGGACAAATTAGGTTTCAATAGAGGGCTGTAGGATTCAATGAGTGACATCAGTGATGATCTGTCTATCGTTTCTATGTATATGGTAAATACTGCACACACGGGGTGTGCACGAGATACCCAAGTGTCTGTTAAAACTAGACGATTGTCCAATATCCTCAGCTGTGAGGAGTACACAGCTCTCATGTGCACAGCACCTTGCACAGTGTGCAGGGTTTGAAGGGATGAAAAATCCGTACGACGAGGCTCCATCTCACCTACTTCACCATTACTTACCTTTAGTGTTGTCTAGGTGTTCACTACGACCTGTCGTCCACAGCAAGCCTGTGGAAAAAATATATGCTTGAACATTTTCACTCTGGCTCACAAAGCGGTCAACAATTTTGATATTTTGCCATTTTTCCCCCTGCAGACAGCCCGTATCCACTCACGAGGACAGTTGGGACTAACATACACAGTGAAACATAATGTCTTGATGTTTACCTAACCTTCTTTTGACCAAACCTGATTTAGATTAAAACAAAGTCTGCTGGGATTGTCAAATTCTAGATTTTTGTGAATCTTTTAAAATGTGAGTTGGCTGCACAATATTTAAACCTTTATTAAAGTTTTAGAAGACAAAACAGCTCAGATAATTTTTGTTTCAGGGATATTCTGATGGTGTTAATTGTAACATTTCCCCCAAACACTGATGCTGCTTCAACATCTTTGCAAACGTCGTTTGTCATCTCTCCTTGAGATTTTAAAAATACCCCCATGTAGAAATTTTTTGAAGGCCCCATGACATTGGTTGTGTATCCGTAATAAAATTTTACTGGCAAAAACATTATTATTAAATACCAAAATGGGCATGACATTGTTTTACTATCATATGTAAGGCTAAAGTCCAACAGTTTAAATTTTTTTCTATTGTTGGAAAATGTAACTTCTGTGCTTTAAAAATGATTGTAGTGAAAAAAAAATTGTAAAGGTGGAACACAAAAACAGGAGAAGCCATCCATCTTGTGTTCCTGCTTAGTCCTGGGCAGGGTCAAAGGGTTTCTGGTGTTGCGCCTCTAATTATAGCAAATGGCCGACCCACAGTGCAACATATTCAACATCTTTGTTGCTGATAGAAGCACAATCGTCACATTAAGTCTCATCCCATGTCCCGAAAAGTGATTCACGCATACCAGTGATCCCCAACCACTGGGCCACGGATCTGTCAGGGATCAACTGGCACCTGGCTGCAGGGGAAATAATTTATTGTAAGTTTTTTTTTTTTTTTTGAGTCTCATCAATATTCTATTTTAAAAAATCCTTTATTTTGAAAAATAATGGAACACCCTCAGCTACACCTTTGGGCTAGAAAGTTTAGCCAAGGGGGAAAATTGATTACATCTGAACGATCCTTTCTTTTGAAAAATCTTTGGGTTTTGAAGACAACAGGATTCTCTGGGTAACTTGACCGCTTTGAGAATAGATCAGAAAGTGACCGGAGTGAGACTTTAACGAGTCAGATTAATCCAGTTCTAAACAACACGCGTCTCCAACAAAATAAAACCTGCCAGGTCAGTCACTTCATTATTTGATAAACATGATTTAATAAAACAGATGAACCTCAAAACAACTTCTGCTCAAACCCCAAGTGTATCCAATTCTGCCCTAAAATACCTAGAACAACACCTGTTCAGCATAACCATCTGCTAGCGCGTTATTTTAGCTGAGGTGACTGTATTTTAGGCTGACAGTTTTACAAAGCTTTTGTTTTGAAGAGAACCGGAAGTGGTTTGTTTTCTTGGTCCTGTGGTTTTATTGTGGAGGGCCACCGGAAGTTACCTTTGCCGTAAGTTTACCGCGGGAATAGAGGTTTTAGCCTCGGTGTTGTAATTATGTGCTTCTTTTCCACACACAAAAAACTTCATAACAAATTTTCAGACCAAGATTGAGCAACAACTAACCTTGACCTGCTTTTTATCTTGCTAGACGTCGTCTTAGCAGAGCGTTTTTGACGATGTAGTAAGCTAATAAAGCATCATAAGCTAAGCTAGCGTTATCGTACATCATCGTAAACGCCAAACACTGATTTTCAACCACAAGCGATCTATACGAACTGCATGTTTACTCTGGTGGGGTTTTCTATGCGTCTTACCTGCTGGAAGCGCAATGGTGACGTTTCGTCTCGTGCGGCCGCGTGCTTCTGCGTTGAACAACTTATTCTACTGCTACGGTCAGACCGACAGCACACAGCGCCCCCTGCTGACTAAACGGTTAACCTCATTCCAGCAGAAGTTTTCTCTTTATTAGGCACTTATTCGGAATTTTGCAAATCTTTTTCCAACCAAAATAATTAACAAAGCCATTCCAGTCAGACACAGCACGGAACAGAAATTAATTATTGCTCTGCTTGTGGTCTGAAAACAGATTTTCCCAACTTCAGATTCTAAAGGATTGCTAAAAGAAAAAGGGAGATGAAAAGGAGTGTATGCACCTTTGATAATCATTATTATGCTGGATGGAACTGCATCAAATATTATGCCGTATTCCTTTGGTGTGACGGCTATCTGAGAAGTGTTTAGAAATTCAGAATGAGATTTTAATGGACCCTTTTCAGGGTGACGTCAGACAAAATGGCTACAGGGCCGGACACAGGAATATTTACTTCTGGTGGTCGAATTCAGAACGGCAAACCTGACAGCTGAACGCTGTTTGACACAATTTTACATAAATAATAAAAGGTAACCTTACCAATTTCAACAGAAAAATGTAAAATATTTATTTTATAAAAGTCCTGCAGAACTGTATTTTAATTTCCTGTCTTAGATCGTTCACAAATCAAAATACAAATGTTTGATATATTGGATGTTTTATTCAAAATATCAACCTTTAATTTGAGCAGATATTATTCTAACTGGTTCTATTTTGGTTGATGTTATTTCCATGTATTTTAAATGCGATCAGCACAAAAACTGATGGAAATTCATGTTGTCCACATTTAATACCTTAAGCAAAGACGCAGATCTCTGCATGTCTGCACAGATTTTAATCTCATCCCAGGATAAATTTACGAGATATTTTAGGGGATAATTGTAAAAACAGGAATGGTTTGGTTTAGTGAAAATGTTCAGAGCAGTCGTTGAACCACGTATTTTCAGCTTTCAAAATAAGAGCGGCCAAGTTAAAAAAAAACCCCAAAACAATCATCTCTAGGTGGACACATTTTATTACGTGGAAATAGTCACTTTCATATTTTTGTCAACAGTTTTAAATTAATTTGATCATTTTTTACCTTTATTTTCCTGCAGATCAAAAACAAAGAGGAGTGATGTTAGAACCACGGCTGAGCTAACAGCAGCTCACTGTAGAAAACATTAGAACAGGAATAAGTTTGACTTTTAAATGGTGAAAAAAGATCTCCTGCAGTTCCACATCTCATCCCCAAAGCTATCACTAGCATTAGCATTAGCACAGCTTAAAAGAATAAAATCATAATTACCTTCATAATCAAACAAACAGCATTCAGTGAAATACTTGTAACTTTTGTCTAACGTTAACCGGATTGTCAGAGAGAAATAATCCACGACTTATTTAATCTCATCCAGAGGAATTTGGGGGTGTCAGTGTTGTCTGTGTTTGTGTTTCCAGAAGCTGAAGGTGTTGTTTGCGGTGGGCAGTGATGGGGAGGTGAGCGAGCCTCTGGACGTGAACGCTCTCACCTGTGACACAGTGGAGCAGCTGAAGGAGAAAATTCTGACCACTTTTAAAGCCAAGTTTGGTTTTCCCTACAACTGCCCCCTCCAGGACGTCTGTGTGGGTACGTGACGCAGCCGCTCCTCTGGTTTGACGCCTTTCAATGCAAAGGTCGGGTGTTCACAACCTGGCAGGAGTTTTGAACACAGAAGCCCAAAACACACATGTACATGCTTTCATAGAAACGTTTCACTGGAATCCAGCAAACATTTCAATGTGGGGGGGCCCCATATGGTTTACCTTTGGGCTGAATTGATGGTGGGTTTATCCGCTGATTCCATGGTGACCCCATCTGAGTTTGCCCACACTGGCATAGGTGTGGACTCAGTGGTCTAGGTACCTGCACAGCTGCATGGTGGACAGCGCAGTGAGTTAGCGAGCTCCGCTGATTACTGAGATCCCAATCAAGCCAGTGTGGCTGAGGTGTGTCTCTGCTTCCACAAGTCTGCTGTCATGCTTCCATGTTGCAATCATCTTCAAATAGAAGTAACTTTTTAAGAAGATTGTTCAGCTCCACTTCAAGAACCTAATTTCACCCACTTTTAACTCCAGAGTGTACCCCGACTTCACCCAGCAGTAGCCAAGTTAGACTCTGGCAGTCCCGAGACCCCAAAAGGGAATAGAGAGGGTTAAGAACATAGATGAATGATGGTACTTTCTTTTTTTTCACCAGAATATGAGAAGGAAGGATCCTTTGTTCCTCTCCAGGAAGTAGATGGAAGC
>NC_050534.1:456845-456987 GCF_002922805.2 Oryzias melastigma
GCTGGATCACGCTGAAACCTCCAGAACATTTAAAACCTCCCCCGGTGAGCTTGCTGTTCGGAACGTCGGGGGTGCGCAGCTCTCGGCGCCGGACCCGAGCCGGTACCACCAGACGTGGTACTGGACGCGAACCGGAGCCGGG
>NC_050534.1:457069-487364 GCF_002922805.2 Oryzias melastigma
ATTGACACTCCTCCTACACACACATACACATATATCAGGGCCAGATAGCAGAGCTGGGTTCTCAGTTCCTTTCACACGAGGAATTCTTATAAACCGGGTTGAATTGGTAGGAATGCTAATCATTTTCTCACTTTTATCCGTTCTGGTTTTCACATCCTCTGAGATGAACCACAGACCCCCTCAGGGGTCACCACAGCAAAGTAACTTTCTCTGGTGGTTTGTCAGAAATGTTTCTACTAGAGCTGTCAGGCGATTAAAATTCTTAATCGCGATTAATCGCGGACCAGCACAGGGACATCCAGACTTGAGCCCCTGTGGCTACATATTAGGCAGCAGCGCGAGGAGCCCACACTGGATGAAACTATTTACACCCCATGGGAGTCAAGCCATGATTTCCTGTGTGGCAGTCCTGCACCAACTACGGTGGACCAAAATACCTTGTAAAATCACACCGGTTCAAATCACTTGGGGGTATAAAATGCAAGGGGAAGAGGCAAAAACAGCCAAGGAGGAAAATAAGTTCCATGAATTCCTTTAAATGATAGTTTCCATTCCAAAGTGTGTCATAACAGAAGCTAAAGCCCCCAAAGACCCACTCCAATGAAAACCCTGTTTTTGGTGTTTTTAGCATGTTCTTGTACCATTTCTCTAATGATGCAGGACATACATGAAATAGTTTACTGTAAGGTTAAAACTGCCTCTCTGAGTATTTCTTAATATCAGATAAAAACTTGTGGTTTGAAAAAGCTCAAGTTGCGTTGGGCGGGTCCAAAGTCTTCCTGCTCCGCTCCATTCTGATCAATCCACTTACAGAAAAATAAATCCATGAACGTCTTTGTTTTTATCGTCTGAGCTGAAATCTGGATCAGAACTGTACGGCTGATCGCTCCAATATTGCTTGTTTTTGTTTTTTGTTTTTTGGCACGTGAGGCGCTGTAAGCTAGCAGGAGAGAGTTTAAACAAAGGGATGATGGGAAATTAGTGGGTGATAACTTCCACATCAACAGTCCCACCCACAATTCAAGAGGAAAATTTCCCCCAGGCTCGTCCTGCTCTGCAGAAAATATGTCTTTAACATCAACACAGGTTTTTGATTTTGGCTCAAAATTTCATAATCATAATTAAAAGACCACTGAGAATGCTTTGCAAATAGATAACATTGTAGTTGGAGTTTGAAGGGTTTAGGTAAAGTTATTTATAATGAATTTTGTTTTATTGAGTATTCATTGTAGTATGTTTCATTGTGGACAGAAAGCTCCTGTGAACACAGATATCACACAAACATTTTTTTAGCAGACTCCTGTAAAACTCTTCCTGTACCAAAAAGCGCCTTTGTGTTTCCCCCAGCTAGATGCTGAGTTTCCATCAAAAAACTGTTCTTTGTGAAGAAACTCAACACATACTGAGCATTTCTATATGTGTAAAAAATAAACACGCTGCATGTGTTCTTTTCTCAGCTGACATTAATCTTGTTTCCTCTCATGCAGGTGAACGATGGAGCCACAGTCAAAGTGCTTTCAAACAAAACCCGCCCTCCTGTCAGTCCACAAGGGAGTCTGAGAGGTAATGCAGAGAGACGCGACTTCATGAAGATTTGCACAACTTTCAAATGGAAGGGCCCAGAAGTGGAGAAAAAAATAAACGACGTAAACTTCCTCTCTGGTCTTCCTCTAGACCTCTTTCCTGCACCTCTTCAGTCCCCTTATCAGCTTTCTTTCCTGATGACACACCAAGCACTCTCCTACCCGTCTCCCTGATCACATGACTTGTAATTATCCAATCATCTAGGAGTACCTCCTGACCACCCAGAGCCTGTTTCAACTGTTTCTTGAAAGTCATGCAACAATCTTCTTCTTTCAGCTTCCACCAAATCATTTCACTTCTAGGGATGATCAAAATTAAAGTAAAACTAAAAGTGAATCTAATAAAACATGAATGTTAAATTTCATTTAAGCTTTTATAAGCTAATAAAAGAACCTTCAACCAACGTGGAACCAGTACAAAGATTTCAAAATTGAAGTCATGTGCTCCTTTTGTCTGATCTGCTGTTTTCAGCCTTTATAATAGTGTGTTGTTGATGAAGTTTGATGCAGTGGGTGTCACAGGATTAAAGACCACAGCAGATTAAGTAAGGGATAATGCCCGACGAAGCATGCTTTATCACAAATTAACGCACGCCGTGTAAGCCTGAACTCTCCAACGTGAAGAAAAAGAGGGTTTGAATTTCATGCAAAACCAAATTTCAGTTTTCCATGAAATTTGATTTTCAATAATCATGGAAGCAGCCATTTTAAAATGAGCAGGAAATGCCCTTCTACTGCCCCTAGTGGAATCATGATGAACTACAGGGCCAAAAACACAGACCTAGTTATGTACAATAGAAATGTAAGGGAAGGTAATGAGGTGGGGGTCTCAGAAATGTGTGTATCAAATATGATATGAATGCTATATAAGGTTAACCAACCAAATGGTGGCTACAGATGAAGAGTATAGATATGAGAGCCTGCAGGATGTGTGGAGTTCTTTAACACATGGCACAGGAAGCAAAGGGCTGAACTTTTGCTCGGTTACAAACGGTTGCACAACACCTACTGCAGAGGCCCCAAAAAGAATACCAAAAACACTGAAAGAGGAACAACAGAACCCTAACACACTGTCCACATTTTTCGCTAAAGACTAGCTGTTGTTACAGTATCTTCTGTAAGTGCCCAGTCAGAAAGGCAGAGTGGGCCCATATTTAAAAGTGGGTAGAAAATGAGGCCCTGATTGGGTTTGTCAGCAGTTTCTGTGGTGACCCCACCTGTGTTTACCCACGTTGGTTTAAGTTGGTACTCAGTGGGTTGGCTTGCTAGATTAGCCACCCTGTGGATGGCGTAGCATGCTAGGGAACTCCACTGTAGTGAACTCCACTTCATTGAGCTAGTGAGCCCTGCTGTAGCAGGCTAGTGAGCTGTGCTTTATGGAGCAAGCGAGCCCTGCTAGAGTGAGCCAGCAAGCTCCACTATATTGAGCTAGCAATCTGCTGTAGCGAGCTCCACTGCATCAGGGTAGCGAGTTCTGCTGTATCAAGCTAGCGAGCTCCACTGTCCACCTGGCGGCTAGCTAGCATAGCAAGCTAACCCACCAAGTGTCCACTTAAGCCAAGGGCTGTAGGTGTAAAGCAACCCCGTCCCCTATTCCCCTCTGTGTTGCTGAGAACTTGGAGCTGGTGGGTCCTCCAGAGTATTTTCCACGTAACAAATACAATCTTTTTCTATCTGCTACTGATTCACAACAATTCAAAGAAAAGAAATACTTACAGATGAAATTTTGAACTTCAAAGCTTCAAGTTTCAAAGCTTCAAGCTTTGAAGCTTCAAAGTCTCAAACTTTAAAGCTTTGAAACTTCCAAATGCAAACCCTTGGGTTGAAATGTTGGTGTGTTTTTCAGAGGCCCCTGGTTCTGACAGACACAAAGTTTCCTTTCATGTTAACTGATTTTAAGAGGTTTTTTTTTCTTCTAGATGACGAGAACTTTTCTGGAAAATACTTTCATTTGGTAAGAAGCTTTTTGTGCGTTTTGTTCGTAAAATCGACCTGGTCATTAGAAGAAACCCATCGACTACCTTGGGTTTCTGATCCAGATTGACCCAGATGTAGCTGAGGACCAGAAGAACCCGGAGAGGAAGAAGCTAAAAGTGAAGGAGGTGCACCTCACCAAGCTGCTCGCTACCAAAGTAAGAGCAAGTGGCGCCAAATGACACCAGAACTGAGGCCAGAGTGGTTTTCAGAGTCTCTTTTCCCTCCCAGGTGGCCGTGCATTCGTTTGTAGCTAACCTCTTCAGGTCCATCTGGGGGGTTTCCCACAGCAGAGCCCCCCCTGCCATCAAATACTACTTTGACTTCCTGGACGCTCAAGCAGACAGCATGAAGATCGCAGATCCGGATGTTCTGCACATCTGGAAGACCAACAGGTGATGAAGCTTTGTGTTCAAAGTCAGAGTAGTAAAACGCAGCAATGCAGCTGCTGACAACTCTTGTCTTTTGACCAGTTTGCCTCTGCGCTTCTGGGTCAACATCCTGAAGAACCCGCAGTTCGTCTTCGACCTAGAGAAGACTCCACATCTGGATGGCTGCCTGTCAGTCATCGCTCAGGCCTTCATGGACTCCTTCTCTCTGAGTGAGACTCAGCTGGGGAAGGTAAGGCGCAGCCGAACTCGTTTGATTTGACCAAGCAAAGAGTGGTCTCAGTATGAATATGCTGCTGTCTTCCAGGGTGCTCCCACCAACAAGCTCCTCTACGCCCGAGACATTCCAACCTTCAAGCAGGAAGTGAAGGCGTACTACAAGCTGATCAGAGACCTGCCATCAGTGCAGGACACTGAATTCAAGAACTTCCTGCAAGAAGAATCCAAGGTGAACACTTTTTTTGTATAAAAAAAAACTTCAAAATGAATAATATGGTTCTAAGATTTAGATGAAATCCAGCAGAAAGTTTCTCCTCCAGTTTCCATCAAGTGTATTTGGATTTGATGGAACCTGATTTGATTTGACATATTCCACTAAGACTTTGATTCCTCGCTTCTCTTAAAGACCATGTGTCAAAGTCTAGGCGCGGGGGCCAGATCCGGCCCTTCAGGTAATGCTATCTGGCCCTCCAGATCATTTTGTTTTATTGTTATTGATGACCACAAAATACAATTTTATGGAGTAAAATATTGATATTTATTCAATGTTTAAAGTCCCCCTCCAATGAAAATTATGTTTTTTTTCAGTTTTTAACATGTATGTGTGGCATTTTTCTTCTGAAAGAGAAAAAATATAATAAGAAATCATTTTGTGTTTGCATTTACGAGTATTTCTCCTAATAAGTCGCTGTCACTCAAAGTCCCTGAGAAAAACTCTGTTTGAATTCCTGAAACTTTCATACGTCACAGTAGCTAGCTAACCGGATGTAGCTGTAGAGGCTGGAGAAGATAATATAACGTCCCACTTCTGTGCTGTAAAATTCAGTGAAAGCCCATACTGATATTAGCTTTCATTATTTCCCAAAGAATCTGCTCTGAGGAAAAAATGGATTGGTCACAGCAACGTCAATAATTATTTGATTATTTGCGGAGAAAGAGACATTTTTCAACTGGATGGAGAAAGAACCAGTTTTGTAAGAAGTTATTTTTGAAGAAGGATGCAGTACACAGTGGAAAGTCTAGACTTTTACCGGTAGGTTTTATATTAGGCTGATGCATATGTTTGTATTTATATGTGACCAGCAGAAAAAAAAAGATTGAAATTCATGTCGGCTCCATGTCATGCAGTGAAAGCGCGCGTTATTGTTTTATTCGGTCGTATTTTAATTGCGTCCAAGACGGGACTTTTTTAATGATGGCCTCACGTATTTAAAAGAAACATCAGCTGTCACAAATATGCTGCCCGCGTTTGATCTAACCCTGCAGCAGCAGCTCGCCGCTCCTTTACAGCAGCTCCGCTCAGGATCCACCGGGTGGTTTAACTGGACACTGGAACCGTTCTCCTGAACGTAACCCTTTGTCTGCATCTAAAAACGTCACTACTGTCTGCACACATTTAGACACTGACGTGCGATTAGACCCTTTCTGTATTCTGGCATTTGATTAGATTTCTTGTTCAAGTGAATTCAACAATCAGCATGAAATCAGTTCTGAGCTCCAGCTAGTGCTGCTGCTGCTCCAATGCAGTCTAAATGATCATGTTTTGTTTTATTTTTATTCTTTCATGGGCTTATCAAAGTCTGTGTCTAGCTAACATGTCTGGGGGGATAAGGGGCAGGGTTACAGTGCTTAGCACCATGAGACACGCCCACACAGAGGGACTTTTTTAGATTTCAGATCAACAGGAAAAATGGCTTTTTAAGACATTCAGGATGTGGAATTTTTGTTAAAATCTTCACACTCCTAATTAAAACCTCTCTGGGATCGTTTGAAGAAAAAAAAACTGTTGTAGGGGGACTTTTAGTTAGTTTATTCTGGAATAATATTCCTGCCTTTTTATTATTCATAATTATGTTAAAAAGTTAGGGTTTTAAAGTCTTACAAACGTAGTTTTAGTGTACAATAAATGTTTTTCCTGTTCAACCCGCTACCTAAGGTGTGTTTTGGATTTCAGCCCCTTGTGTGATTGAGTTTGACACTGCTGTCTTAAAGCCTTTTCATTCATATTTTGTATTAACGAAATCATAACTTTCCATCCATCCATCCATCCACCTTCTGGGGTCATGGGTTGCTGGAGCCTATCCCACCTACTGCTGAATGAAGTTGGGGTTCACCCTGAGCAGGTCACCAGTCTGTTACAGGACCATCATAACGTTCTTTTATGATAATAATAATAATAATAATAATAAATCTAATAACTTCTACACACTAAGGAGTCAGTTGAGGTGTCTCGGGTATCTGGTCCGGATGCCTCCTAGACGCCTCCCTAGAGAGGTGTTCCAGGCATGTCTCAGTGGGCGGAGGTCCCAGGGAAGACCCAGGACACTCTGGAGAGACTATGCTTCTCGGCTGGTTTGGGAACGCCTCGGGGGTCCCCCAGAGGAGCTGGAGGGAGTGTTCGGTCTTTACTTAGACTGCTGCTCCCACGACCCGGTCCCGGATGAGTGGAAGAAGATGAATGGATGGAACTTCTACACTTTTTAAAAATGTCTTGTTGTTAAAAGTAATAAATCCCTGAAAAGTTGTTCTGACATTCACTAGAAAATGCTTCAGGAATCTCAGCAGTGACTCTTTTTGTGATTTTAGAAACACGAGAACGAGTTCTGTGAAGCTGCGGCCCTCAAAGAGCTCTACAAATACATCCAGCAATACTTCAAAGAGGTCAGTGCTTCTACTCCATCTTCTTCTCCCCATATTTTCATCCCACATCTGTTACTGAGACGAGGCTTGAACAAGTTCAGATTATTTGAAGACTCACTCTGATGAAAATGGTGTTTTTAACGTGTTCTTGGATCATTTTTCTCATAATGGAGGACACGTCTAAAGAAATGTACGATTAAAACTGCATTTATGAGTACTTTTTAGGCTAGTAAACAGAAAGCTCTCAGTAACATAAAGGGGACGGGGGGCGGGGCTCCCTCTGTGCTAATAGCCCGCCCACAACTAAGAGGTGAATTTCTAATGAACCTCTGCTGCTCTGCAGAAACTATGTCCTAGAAAACGACACAGGTTTCTAGATTTTGGTATGATCATGATTAAAAGAACACTTTGAAAACAGATCAAAGGATGATCAGAGGGAGGGGGGCGGGGCATCCAGAGGGCACAGCCACCAAAAATACCAGAGGCAAACCTCAACAACTTCCTCCTTCTACGTCCTGCTTCGCTTATCTCAATTGATATTTTCAGATCGGAATCTTACTGTGGGTTTAAGAATGAATGTCAGATTTAACCGACTGGCGTCATCTTACAAATATACCCAGCATGGAACCCCAAAACCCCCAATACTTTTCCTTAGACGTGACCGCTTGAATGTTGCAGAGGCCGGTGTGAAGCAAGCATTCGGCTGGTCTGTAACAAAACATGGTGCAGAAGTCGTTTTTTTTGTAGATGAAAAATCATTTTTGGCAGATGTTCCAAAAAGAGCACATCTGCGCCGCCGTTCCCTAAGATTGTTGTGTTTGTGTACGGTAAAGAAATTCTTCTTTTATCACTTTTCTAACAGTCAGGGTTTGTGGTTTGTTTTTATCCTCTTTCACTTCCTCCATGTTTGTTGGTTATCAAAAAAAACTTTT
Organism: Oryzias melastigma; assembly: GCF_002922805.2. NCBI lineage: Eukaryota > Metazoa > Chordata > Actinopteri > Beloniformes > Adrianichthyidae > Oryzias > Oryzias melastigma. The sequence goes on from NC_050534.1 coordinate 464,807, forward strand.
AAAATTGATTATTTAGTGACTATTTCCTTTATGAAAATGTTATTTTTGTTTGTTCTCAGATGTTTGAACTATCCTTTGATCTTTGTCTTCGATCAACCCTCTCAGTAAGAAGTTTTGTTTTGGGTACGAGTGTTAGATTTTGCCCCGTTGGGTTTTCTTGGTTTGGGGTTTAGCATGCCAAGTCGTAAAGGTGAAACTTTGACCACACTCTTCCTCTAACTCCGGTTCGCGAGCAGAGAGAACGCTTCGTTCTATACATAGAATCCTGTGAGCGGCGACAGCTGTGAAGCTTTTTTCTGCCTTCAGATCAAGCCGGCTCAGAAGGAGCCGAGGTGTTGCACCAGCAGCTCTTGTTGTGAAATGCTGTCAGCAAAGAGGAACTGGCTCAAAGATCTGCTTCCCCTGTCACGTTTCCTGTTTGTGTTCAGTTCCACCCTTAGGACAGAAGATGCGACCGCAGCTGTTTTATTTTTTTAAAGCGGGGGTCCCTCTCACCTGCATCTGAAATGTTTGGTTCTTCTACAGATCAAGGACAAACTGGAGCAGAGCGGCGCCCCCGCCGAGCTGACGGAGCAGCTGCATCACGTTAAAGAGTCCTTCGATGGACTGAAGAGCTGCTCCTGGAACTGACTGACGGACGCGTGGAGCAAACGTCCGGTCAGAGTTTACACACCAGGGAATCCAACCGTTTCTGTACAATTTACACATTTTATATCAATACATTAAACATGTAAAAAAAGATCTTTATACAGAAATGAAACCCTGAGTCTTTTCTTTTTTACCCGTTTCACAGAGTTATAAAAATAGTATTTTTTGCTTGAAAAAAAAAGAAAACTCTTTTGTGAGCTGTGATGAAGAAGCTGAGGTGAACGTGGGTCAGAGGTCAGGCTGAGGAGCCGCCTCCTTCTGCACTAGAGATCCCAGCTCCTCCAGCTGCTGCTGTTGGGCGCTCTCCAGGTTCTCCAGCCTGCGGCGCAGCACGGAGAAGTCGGCGTCCTGCAGCGGAGAGCCAGAGATCAGAACAGATGCTGTCAGACTTCCTGTCTGTCACTATCAGCAGTTAGAGCGAAGCCTCCGCTCGGCGCCGCTTCCTGTAAACGTTCATCTAGAGAGGTCGACAGGACGCTTCTCCTTTATAGAAGATACACTTGTTTTTAAAATCAGATTAGACTAGATTATGTTTAATTATTAAAGGAAAAAAAGGTTTTAAACATTTAAAAGTCGTTAAACTGGTTTCCACTGGTCCGTTTTGTTGACATAAAAAAAGAAAATTCATTAATCAATCCCGTCCCTCTGCAACGCAACACAAACTCAGTTTCCAGTCCGTCAACCCATCAATGTTGCGGCAAAAGCCGGAGAAACAGGAAACAGGTTCCAATTTTTAAAAAAACTTCCATTGTACTTTCAAAATAAAACTGTAAAATTATATTTTATAATTAAGGTGACACACCCACATGATATGGACAATAACACAGCGAATTTTCACCATGGATGACAAAGCCTTAATTTTGAAACTACAAAAACATAATTTATGCCACAAAACACACTAGAAAGAGAGGACATGGGGCTTGATTCACAGGTTTGAATGTGGATGACACGGGGGGGGCAGGACAAACCACTTCTCCAAAAGGGAAGGGGGACGGACCGGAAGTGTGTTTTTATTGAAGTGTTTGTGACTTATAATTCAAAATAAAAGTCAATACTGGAAATGCCTTTTCATTTTCACAATGTAGCTGCATTACTTGTCTCTTAAATGAAAGGAAAAATCTATCCTCTGAACACCTTTTTCTTGTTCTTCAACATTTGTTCTTCAACCAATTATTTTGTAACATCATTAAAAAGATAAATAAAATGGTATTTCACATTTTATCCAATAGGCTACATGCACGACCTACTTCTGCATTCGGTACATGACCGCTCAGTCATTTCCAGTTGTGGCAGTGGGCTGTTGTTTATGTGGAAATCTTGGAGTATTCGGACTTTAAAAGATGTCTTTTGGAGCTACCAAGAGTCAGTATAAACTATGTTAGGTCCATTGTGTGTTTTTCTAGCAAAATATTCCAAAATACAAATGCAAAAATGATTTACATTGTATTTGTGGTCCTACATAGCAAACTTTGAAGGTAACTTGCTAATGCTAATGTTATTTGCACATATTTATGTGCGACCAGCCTAAAACTGATGGACATTCATGTTGGCGACCTTGTGGTAGAGGCAGAGGCTCCTCATAATCAGTTGAGAGGAGGATCAGTAATCTGAAACTCACTTTGAAGTTTGTTTACACATAAAAGGTTCTGTTGAAAAGGTTTTAATATTCTAAAAGAGCTACGTTTCATCCCAGGAAGTCACATGATCATACAGTACATGATACCGTTTTGTTAGTACTGGGTGTTTGGTGTTTCAGGAAGGCAAACTTTGCCTTTTTGGATGTCATTGTGTTTACACATAATTACAAACTATCATACAATGTAAGAAATAACCACAATAAACCAATACCAGGAAAGTACACAGAGACTTCCCAAGTCCACACATATAGTTAGCCACAGCCGGAAGAGAGTAAGCAGTCTTATTCGAAACTGGAAATACGTCACACAGCTCCGTGCAGAGAGTCCATTAGAAATGTCAAATTTGAAATTTAAAATGCATAAACAGAAATGCTTTTTTCATTTTCACAATGTAACTGCATTGCTTGTCTCTTAAATGAAATGAAAAAGCAATCCTTCAAACTGTGTTTCCATTTTCTTCCTCATCACCAATCATTCTGTGACATAATCAGTGACAAAGCCAATGAAGACTGTTTTTTCATTTCACATCTCGCCGCAGAAAAAGTGTCTCATAAATCAGTTCAAATTAGCAGTTCCAAGGGCGCACCACAGTGACATCAGTTCTCGCTCTTCTGCTGTGGTTTGTGCTGTCTGCAAACAACATGCTGTTCTCACTGACTTATGTAGAGAAAAGGAGAAAAAAGGAGGGAAGAGGAGGAAAAACAAGCTGTTAAATGTCCTTTTCTTTATCACTTTTACAGTGTTGAAGAAGAAAAAGAAAAAGCCATTCGGGGAATGGCTTTTTAATTGCATTCAAGAGACAAGTAATGCAGTTACATTGCGAAAATGAATTGACTTATTTTTGAATTATGAGTCACAAGCGCTTTCACGTGTTTGAGATCATGCAGGTGGACGCAGCGCTGTGCAAATCGCCTGGATTGCAGTGCATGTTGGGCAGTTTTTTGCTCTGACATCACATGTCAATCATCATAAAGTATCGCTAGAAAGGGGCGGGTTCAAGGCGCAGCCAGAAAATAGGTACTGCGCTGGCTGCAAGCAGCCTTGAGGACTACAAAACAATGGATTGTGGGAAACGGTGTCCTGACAATTTTTGTAGTTTGACGTGATGCTGATCAGGAATAACTGGCGCTAAATGAAGGAAATCTGTGTATTTTGTAACTCTTTCTGGAGGGTAGTGAATGACTGATGTAAAATAAAGACAATTTCAAACCATCTGTGGTTATGTGTGATACTGTTGCCTTTCAAAGTTAACTTTATTTTCAATTGTATTTATTTCTCTGGGACATTGCACATTAAATGAACCCAGCGGTTATTTTTTCTGTGTTGCTCACGGACAGATGTTAAAAATTAACATAAAAACATAAGAGTAAAGATCACACTAGGAGAGGCACATTAAAATTCACCGAATGTTAAGGACAACCCAACTTCCTGTTCCTGTTCAGTGTTGCCGTTTGCCTTCATGCCTTTTGTCGCCTTTCGCCGCCTGGTCTCCCCGACGATCAAGTCATCTCAAACACGCCTAATGTAAACTTACTAATGGTCATGAGCTGGAACATAACAGACACGCACCGTACTTACTGGATCATTGGACAGGAGTCCCTCTGACAGGAGGAGGGGGGCAGGGGTGGCGGAGGAGGTCAGCGGCGCCGGGCCGAACACACCCTGACTGCCCAGCAGGAGGCGGCGGAACTCGTTGTGGCGGCGCTGCAGCTCCCTCAGACGTCTGTGCAGCTGAGCGTGCTCCTCCGACAGGGCTGGACGTCTGGGCAGAAGCAGAGGTTCACATCAGAAACGTGGAGCCGCTGGGAATCATGGGATTCCTCCTTACTTCTTAGCAGCTGCAGCCTCCAGCTCCAGCTCCTCCACCTGTGCCTCCAGCAGCTGAATCTTGTCCTTCAGCCTCTTCTCTCGGTTCTCCGTCTGGTGTTTTCTCTGGGAGGAGGGGAGCATCAGCTGCAGCTCTTGAACTGAGGTTTCAGGTGAAAAGGGGGCGTGGTTACCTTCTTCTGAGCCACAGCTGCTCTCTGCACTTTCTCCTTGAGCTGGGAGTACTTCTGCTGCAGCTCAGCCTCCCTGTCCTGCAGCTTGTGCTTCTCCTCCAGCCACTCCACCCGTCGGTCCTCCATCGCCCTGGAACGCATGAGAGGAGCGGCATGAGATGAGTGGAGGAGAAGGCCGGGTCGTCGTGGGAGCGGCGTGCCTCTCTGCGTCTTGTTGGCTCCTCTCAGCCTGGACCCGCGCCGCCCGCAGCTCCCCCCTCACTCGCTCCAGACTTTCCCGCAGCCTGCGGCTCGCCTCCGTCAGCTCACTCTCAGCGTCCGACAGCACGCCCACTTTAGCCAGGAGCTCCTGGTTCTGCTGTAATGATCAACATCAACCTTACTTTAGTTCAGAGTCCATCACTGTCATGGAACGTTACAGACCCACTCTGGTGAGAATGGTGTTTCTGACATGTTCTCGTGGCATTTTTTCTGATGATGGAGGATATGTATGACGTGAATTAGGATTAAAACTGTATTCTTTATTCAAATCAGGAGCAGATGAAGAAATGCCGTTTGAACAAGATTGAATTTGTGACACAGGGTGGGACTCAAGCTCCCCGCTCTGCTCCATTCTGATGAATCCACTTGTTTTATTTTATTTTAAATAGTAAACACATTTATTTTTGTGTTGCTGTTTTGCTTTTATAAATGGTAAATCTATTTTATATTGCATTATTTTTATAATCTATTTTATGTTCTATATTGTGTTTTATATTGCTTTTCTTTTTAAAAACTGTTTACAGTGGTAAATATGTTTATAATGTTTAGGCATAATGTATTGTTTTGTAAAGACTACAGATGGAATTAGCTACTAAGCTACAATCTGGTGCAAGTAAAGCTCAATGTACTTCTATGCTGTCCTGATAAATCAATAAACTAAACTAAACTTACAGACAAACAGATCCATGTGTGTGCGTGTGCATGTGTGCATGTGTGTGTGTACCTGCTGCAGATCAGAAATTTCAGCTTTTTGTCTCTCCTGCTCCTCCAGCTGCAGGTTCTGCTGCTGCAGCTTCATCCTGAAAACATCAGAAATCAGACGAGAAGCTTCCGTCTCCACAGCTCACTTATAGACCAGAAAGTTCCATCACAGGAATCAATCACTCCTGCTGGACTCTCACCTGAGGTTCTGCAGCTCTCTGCGTGCAAACTCCTCCCCCTGCTGGGCGCCGTGCACTCGCTCCTCCCACTCCTCCCTCAGCGCCTGCTCTGAGGCGTCCTGCAGCGCCCTCTGCTGTTCCAGTGCCGACAGCCGGTTCTCCAGCTCCAGCCTGACAATGAAAGACCCTTCAACAGGCTGCAAACAGGAAGTGAAATCAGACGTGAATCCGGTTCTCACTTCTCCTCGTGCAGGGCGGCTGTTCTGCGGCACTCCTCCTCCCGAGCGGATTGCACCCTCCTGACGGCGTCCCTCTCTTTCTCCAGTAGAACCTCCTTGTGTCGGCTCACGGCTGCTTTCAGCACCTCCACGTCTGTCTGCAGACCTGACACACAGGACGGGGGGGTGATGGGGTGAAGCACAGACAGGACCATTGACAGTATATGAGAACTGGATTGGGGGACCCCTGCTTTCCAAACAGGAAGTACCTGCTGGTTCCAACACGTCAAAATCCGATAGACTTCTATAGAGAGATAACCAGCTGTTCCTCATTCTATTGGTCAGAATAATCATTCTTGATCTGATTCTTTTTTAACATCTTCTTGATAATTCTCTGGATGTATTTTCTTTATCACAAGTTATTCAAGTATCAAACTCAACACCCCAAATGTTTGACAGATTTTATGCAGCCTGCTGTCATAGTGGAGTTGGTTCAAACTCACTCCTGACCCCGCCTGGGCAGAATGGTTGTCATAGAAACGTTGACTTAGACCGACCAATCACTGCTCACTTGTTCCAAAATGGAGAGGGCCATATCACCCAAAAAAAATGCCAACTGAATTGACTTGATTTTGCTGGAGCCAGAAGTGACGTCACACAGGCTCTGTCCAGTTCTCATGTACAGTCAGAAGAGGAGCGTACCATCGGTCTGTCCCTGCAGGGCGTCCCGCTCCCTCTCCAGCTCAGCTTTGGAGCGAGTGCACTCCAGGCGCAGCCGGTCCATCTCCAGCTTGTGGGAATGCTTCAGGCTCTCCATCTGGAGTCAGGACGAGGATGGCCGTTTGCTCAAAGAGAACCATCAGAACATTTCACACTTCATCTTTTAAAGAACCACTCCAATGAAAATGATGTTTTTAACATCTGATTGCAGCATTTTTTAAGGTGGAGGACATAGAGAAAATTAGGATTAAACAGATGGATGATGGGAAGTTAGGGCAGGTGACTTTCTAATGAACTCCTGCAGAAACTTCTAGAGATTCAATGCAGATGCAGCATAACTATAGGGGTTGACCGTTGATCAAGCACCGACCGTTTCTCCGAGCTGGTTACCTGGCAGGACAGGGAGCTGACCTCTCGCTCGGCTTTGTGCAGCCGCCCGGTCAGTTGGCCGTTCTGCTCCAGGCTCAGACGAAGCTCGCTCGCCGTGTGCTCTAGCTGCAGGCGCAGTGACTGCCGCTCCGCCTGCGGCAGCAGCAACGATTCAGGTGTGTTTCTGTCCCGGCGATCCAGCTGCAGCTGAACCATGCCATCTCACCTCCAGTGACTTGACCGCCGCCTGAGACTCCGTCAGCTGCCTGATCTGGATCCGCTGCACGCTCTCGGCCTGCTGGCCCGAGTTCTCCTTCAGGGCTCGGAGCTCCGCCACCTCCGCCTCCAGGCTTTTCATGCGCAGGTGGAGCTGGGATTTCTCCCTCAGCAAAGCCTCCACTCGCTGCCCGTCCCGCGCCTGGTCCGAGTCCTGATACTGAGCCACCAGGTCCTCTCGGTCCTTCTCCAGACGGGCGATCTGACGGCAGAACATCAAATCTTTCAAACAAAGCGGCGCTTTAGACGTCTGCGCAGAAGGCCCCGCCCACCTCTGCCTGGAAGCAGATCCGGGTCTCCTCCAGCACGCGGCTGTGCTCCTCTCTCTGCTGCTCCGACTGGCACCTCAGGAAGGTGTACTCGTGCCGCAACTTGTTGTACTCGGACCTGTACTTCTCCGCCTCCTGCAGGAGAATCACAACTAACCAATCAGAGGAGGTGAAAAGAAGAATGAGGTTCACTTCAGCACAACCTGGTCTGAGTAAATATGGGATTCTGATTGGCTGCAGGGTATTTCATTTAAAAGACCGTTGTTTTTTCTCTGCTGCAGGGGTTACCATGACAACACATCACATCACGTAGTCTGCATCATGTGAAAAAGGATTTCAATGTAAATTGTAACAAGATTGAAGTACTAAATGCTGATTTATTATTTATTTCTTCTGTAAGCGACCACAGTATGAGAGGAATAACGCCTTTTACTGCGTCCATTATTAGTTTGGACTTAGTAACGTTTAACGCCTCTGCGTCGACCTTTCATTTCTGATAACGGTCACCTCGTCGGACATAATCCTTTATTCAGCCATTATCTTTGATCCTCAATGTTTGTGGATTTCAGGTCAAACAAAATTCTGAATTCAGTTTGATTCATAAAAATCTGCGCCTTAATTTCCAATTCTGTACAATTCAATAAAATATTGGTTTTGTTTGCTTACCACAACACATCTTGTTGCAATATAAAATTAGTTTTTACAACAACAAAAAAATGTAAACTGAACAGAAGTGGAGATTTCATAGAGAAAGTGAAGAACTAAGAAAAGCTCGTTCCTGCTCAGAAAAAAAGATGCTTTTAAGTTCAAATTTAGGTCCAAGTTTATAATAGTTCAAATATTCGTTATATTTAAACATTTGTGTTTATTATCTTAGTAGTCTGTGGTCTTTTTTAGCTTTTTTTCTACTTTACAATTCTCTGTTATTTATCTTTAAAATTGTTTTCAATGCAATTCATCTTTTTAGTACAATCCCAGCTTTTCTTTTTTGCTAATATTTTCATTACTTTGCACAGTAAATCCACATGAACTTGTAACAGTCCAATAAACTCAATTACGAGTAATATTGTTGTCATTTTCTTACTGCATGAAAAAAAATGGAGATAGATTGAGAGAAAGAGGTTTTGATTCTTCCGTGATAGCCTTCATGAAATGACTGTAGCAGCACTAAACGAATCTTTGAATTATTTGCTTGCACATGTATTTATGGCTGCCGTACCTCCTCCAGCTTGTTGAACCTCTCCCTCACTGGAGCTTCCATCTCCTGCTGCACCTGAGCTCTGAGCAGCTCCATCCTCTCGGGAGTCATCACCTGTTGAACACAACATCACCAATTTATATATTTTTCCAAAGAAACCTCCAGCTGGCAATGTCAAAAAGGGTTTTGATGAGGAAGGCTTCCTCTTGTGCATACCTGCAGCCGGAGCTGGTCCAGCTCCCTGGCTTTGTCCAGCAGCTGTCCCCTCAGCTCTGCCTGCAGCAGCTGCATCTTCTCCTGCAGAGACTGCCGGTCGCTCAGCAGGCGCTTCAGCTCCGTCTGCGCCCGGACAAATTCCTCCTGCAGGCTGCGGACATCCACAGAAACAGAAGGTCATGACTGTTGTACTCACTCTACAAACCCATTACGAAGGCTTCTCCTGGACCTGGTGTGCTCGGCTTTCAGCGTCTGGTAGTTGGTCTTGTGGATTTCACTCTTCATCCTCTCGTCGATGAGCATCTTGTGCAGCTCCTTCTCCGCTCCCTCCAGCCCCACAGAGAGCCCCAGCATGGCAGCAGACTTCCCCATGCCGGGTTCCAGGTTCTGGACCAGAGGAACCGACTGGCCGAGGGTCGGGGAGGCCATCTGACCTGAGCAGAAACAGAGGAAAATATCAGGAAGCTGGTCGATTCTACACCAATCTCTTACCGAGTCTTTTTAAAGACTGACGGAGCTGCCAGAAAACTATTGTAAAAGATATGAACTGCTGGCTTTCTCCAAAAGCAGTCAAGTCCTTCAGAGGATGTAGGTTTTGTTGTCAGTATCCATGGAGGTTTCAAGAAGAGTCCCCAAGCCTGTTATTACAATCAACCAGCAGCCTGCTGTCAAGGAGATGAAGCCACCTCAGGTGATTAGCTGCTCCCCTTCAGGACAGCCGCCTTTGCTGTGGATACCAGCCTCTGATGATTAGACTGCATATCAAGTGAATCTAGTGTCCTGATTTCTCCTGAAGGCATCTCGAGGACAAAGTTTACACTAACCTGATGGAGAAACTATCATATAAACTGAAGAGGTTCAGAGCTAAACCACCATCTCGTGTGATTAAAGTACTGCACAACAATTTGATGTTAGTATCTGTGCGCACTGATTATTTAACACAGGGGTGTCAAACTCAATCGCACAGGGGGCAAAAATCCAAAACACACCTTAGAGTTTAAAACTGTTTAAAACACTTTTTTAAAACCATAACTTTTTAACATAATTATGAACTAGATATATAACATTACCTGTGATAATGCTAGTGTTAATGCTGTAAGATGAATTTGACCGCTGAAGATGCTGAAATTGATAGTTGAAAACTCTGAAGCTGATAGCTGAAAACTCTGAAGCTGATAGCTGAAAACTCTGAAGCTGATAGCCAACTAAAATATTAGCTAAATGTCATATTAGTCTAAAAAACTGAAGAAACAAAAAATGGGTTAGCCGAAACAGCTAGCATGTAGATTAAATATTAGTTAAACTACAAAATACCATTAAAAATCTTAGTAAATGCCAAAATAGTTAAAAAAAAAATAGCACAATGGCCCTTTCTAAAACCGTAACTTTTTAGCATAAACAAAATAATAAAAAAGGCAGTAATATTATTCCAGAATAAATCAACTTAAACCAAATTGCTTTCAATATTTTACTATCCAAAACAAAAAGTCAGAATTATACAAGTTAGAAAAACCACAAGATAACATCGGGCCATTAATGGCAATGAAATATACTAATCTGGAGGCTCACCGGGCCTTGACTTTAACATGTGGTTTAACACCTCAGGAGTCACACAAAATCTTTAACTCACTATAACTTCTCAACCGTAAACACGATTAACGTAATCCCGGTAAATTTTGAAGGAGAAAACTCTCCTTCAATTATAGTAAATCAAAGAATTTAAATATTTGAGTTGCGGTGTTAAAGGGTTAAATGTTTAAAGCTAATCACAAAGAATTTTTGAATCTGGCGCGCGCACAGCAACATGCTAACTAGCTTATAAGCTAGTTAGCATTAACTAGCTAGTTAGTTACTGTCCGTTATCGGACAACTTTTACCTCTTAAATGTTAAAGCACATGAGACTGAGTTCAAATGTCCCTCGTCGTCTACACTTTAGTGCCAAAAGCACGAATATTGTAACAGTTTTAAAAGCAGAAAAACAAAAACCCGTCAACATCGGCTAACTTCAAACAAGTGAAGCTAGTAGCATGCACGAACTGCCGTGTTTAAGAACATAAGGGGAAATTATCAAATTACATCCTGCACGTCACTTTTAAACACAAACGATTTGTCTTAAAACGGGTACTCACCTCTAATCCAGCCCCGAGCTCTCCTGTTTTCAGTTTGCTAGCTGCTATCGGCTAGTCATGAACTACAAACTGTGGAATTATGGGTATTTCTTTTACCGTCACATTTCTTTCCCATTTAAATTCTTCACAAATAAATAAACAGCCGTTACTTTTTGCATACATTTAGTTTTTATTTCAAAACTGACGTGAAACAGATTATTGTTGAATTATACACAAAATATTTAATAATTCAGCATATACAAAGAGAAATCTAAGATTTACAATTAATCATAGAAAAAAATCTAAATCTTGGTTGAATGGGATTAAAGTCAAAGATCCCATTAATTTCATACTGACATTAGACAGACAAACATGATACAGTTGGATGAAGTCAAACATGATGAAACTTCTTTAGGAACCACATACACCTGCAGATACGTCTTATCTCAGGTTCTCAGGCCGCTGATGATTACCATTGCTGCTCATAGCGCTTTCACGTTTTGTGAGAAAACTATATAAAAAATAGAGTTAAAAAACTTTAATACCTGAAATGAAGACATACAGGTGTTTACAGTACCATGCAGCGATTACATTTACACAAAGATAAACTTGGTCCATAAATCCTTGTAAAAACTATTTTTTTATTTTACAGATATAAACTTTCACTTTTTCAGGAGCTCTGACCTATTATTTCATACATATCCTTTGAAGCAACAGCGATCAGGGCTTTTCCCTCTAAAACATCTTCAGAACCTCCTCTGATTCTTGGCTCCTTGTCTGTTTGTTGAATAATGAACCAGCAGAAAGCTCCCGTCAGTCAGCATCTATTTACAGGACATTCATTAAATACATGGGAATAAATTAAGGGAGCAGTTCAGGACATGTACAACGTCTCAGAGTCCGTCTTCCTGAGTGAACAGCCTTCTTCCCCTGGCGGGTGGAGACGGTCTCAGCTGGAGCTGCGGGGGGAGGATGGAGAGCGGTCAGATGAGTCCTGGTGAAAAGGGGAGTGTCAGGTTTGGCTGGATTACCTGTCGGCAGCGTCCTGCTCCGCCTCAGCACTGCTGGATTCCCGCAGTTTTATGGTATCTACAGAAACAAGAAATCAAGTTAACCCTCAAACTGAAATGTGAAGGGTGAACAGAAGGAGTCAGGTAGAAGCTCCCCCACCTTGAATCCAGCGGATCTGCGTCGCCGGGCCGTAGCCTTGCTCGTTCTTAGCAGCTATGCGGAAGACGATGGCCGGCCTGTTGGAGGCGGAGCTGTCGATGTGTGCGTTCTCCAGGTTGGAGGAGTTCACTGAGCAGGACGTCTTGGTGCCTCGGTAAATGCGAATGAAGGCCATCTGGCCGGGCCGCTCCGAGGAGGCGGCGCGGCTCTTCTTTACCGCCAGGTACATGGAGTACTCCAGGATCCGGCCCGATGGAGACAAAGGAGCTTCCCAGGTGATCTGGACCGAATCGTTGGCCTACGGTCAAACAGGAAGAAACACAAACACTTTTTCATTGTTCTCCTGACAGCTTTTCTTTAAAATAAGTTTAACCAAATGTATATTTATCTAAAAAAAAAAAAAGATTTTTTTTCAATCCAAAAATACATTTATAGGTTTTACTATAAAAATTAATTATTTTTACTAACTTTATGAAAACTCTTGTCCCAACAAAACAAAGTTGGTTTTGAAATAAATATCTGTTAAAGCTGAAGCCGTAGATCTGTTTTTATCAAACTTTGCATTGTGTGTGTGTTTTTTTTTTATTTTTACTATTTTCTGTCAGAGTGAGAGATTTTCTGTCTTTGCACATTTTCTTTAATCGTCCAGAAGCAGCTGAATGAGCGAGGATCTCCATGGCAACATTCAAATGCTAAACATCTTCGCACACCGGCCACTATTGCTGGAACAAACCATTTTAATAGTCGACTAATCACTGATATTTTTCTGATTAGTTGACTAATCGGGTCATGAGAAAACTGGATGTAAAGCACACATCTTAACCATCATTAGCTTTAAACTAACTAAACTAACTAAAAACTAAATATACAGCACTACCTGCAATTAAGCTAGTGTGAATGATGTAAGCTGAATTTTGCTGCTGAAGATGCTGAAGCTGATAGCTGAAATCACTGAAGCTGATAGCAGCTAAAATATTAGCTGAATGCCAAATGAGCCTAAAAAACTGAAAAAAGGCTGAATTAGCCAAAACAGCTAGCATGTAGCTGAAATATTAGCTAAGCTCCAAAATAGCCTTAAAGAAATCGTAGTAAATACCAAAATGGTCCCAAAAGCTAGCAGAATGTTATCATTACTTTCAACTTTAGTACACTCTGACTCCATAGAATATAAAGTAACGACTAATTGACTATTAAATTAGTTGATTTGTCGACTATTTTCAAAGGCCCTACAGTTGTGGTTGTGTCCAAATTCCTCCACTCAGTCCATTACATAGTGTTTGTATCGTTTGTCTGAATGTCCACCCAGAGCCCTAGAAATTTCACAGAAGACCGGCATCACGTGGAAAAAAAAAGGTAACGACAACAAAAAAGAAACTGTGCAAAAATATCTGCAAACAAAAAAGCGATCTCAGCAAAAATAAAAAAGGATCTGAAAAACAAGTGATCGCACCAGAAGTGATCTGGTTTTGTTATATGCAGCAGTGCCAGAAAAAGGAGGAAAAGAACAGTACGAATTAGAAAACGATGAAAAAGTAAGTGAAGATGTTCATGTTCAATGTAACCCTTTAAATATGTTGTTTGATTAAACCACATTGCTCCAGGTTTGAAGGTCAACCGGAGGAAACCGGTTCGTTGTTAATTTTTATTTTTGCTGCAATCACTTTTATGTTTAGAGTTACTTTTTATTTTTGCTAAGATTGCTTTTTTGTTTGCAGATATTTTAATTTTGCACAGTTTCCTTTTTTGTTTTCTGTTACTTTTGTTTTTCTGCGATGGCGGTTCTCAGCCACCGTTAGAAGTGGGAAGAAATGTTGGTTTTAAATTTGTAGACTTTAAGCGTGGCGAGCTCGTTGTTGTGGCGTTCCGCTGCTGCTCTCACATTCTTTCCCAAAATATTGTTAAAATTTAAAACATGAATCTTTGGGTCAAGAACGAAATTACATAACATAGAAGGAATGTGGGCGTGGCTAACTAAAACCTCCGTTCCCTAGGAAATCCAAAAATGTACTTTTGCTGATTCTTCTAAAAAGTGACACACCTATTTTATTGACCTATTTTACACACCTATTTTATTTTATTGACCCAAAAATAAATCAGCCAATCAGGGCAGGTTATGCCAACCTAAGGAGCAGCGAGGCTCCTCCTCACCTTGCTGATCCGGACAGCAGAGGGCGCTCCGGGGAAGCCGGGCTGGCAGGTCTTGAACTCACTGGCGGCGCTGAAGTCTCCCTGACCGAAGCAGTTGATTCCTGCCACTCTGAACCGGTACGCCTGGCCAGGAAGCAGCTCGCGCCGCTCCCTGCCCTGATAGTCCTGAGGCCCCGGCGGCTTCCTGCAGGGAGGGGGCTGATGGGAAACGACAGGAGACGTGAGCAGGAGAACGAGGAAGCAGAGCGGCGGCATGCGCTCTGTTCACCTCTTTGCTGTTTGGGGTTCTGCTGCTGCCCGTCATCGGGTCGCTCTCAGCGGGCAGGAAGAAGCGGCTGACTTCAGAGAAAAGGGTTTTGAGGACCCCGACATCAAACCACTCTCCGCTGTCAGGACTCCCCTGAGCCTGCGGAGAAAAGAATCACGGTCTGAATCCACGATGGAGCTCCACCTGCATGTTAGGAGCGTGCTCCGACCTCAGGTCCGGTCGGTCCTCCTCTGCTGTCAGCCACAGCCGCTTGATTATCTGTCAGGAGGTAAACCAACATGAAGGACAGCATTTTGAAGGTGATGTTTGGGTGTCAGGGCTACCTGGCTGGCTCTGGGGTCTGCTGTCCTGCTCTCCTGGTGTCAGCCGTCCACCAGCTGCAACAGTGAAGAGTGAGGAACCCACAACACCAGAATCTGATCTGTGATGTCTGATCAAACACTCCTACCGTGTTTGAATGGATCTGCTTTCCTCTCAGCGCTCTCTTCCTCCACGTCCAGCAGCTTTATATCCTCCTGAGAGCAAACGGATGATTATTATCTACGGACAAACAATTACAGTAAAAGACACTCCTATTACTTTGTCATCATAAAACTCTTAACCCCTTTGACTGAATTTATTACCATTTATATTAACATATTCTGCAGTAGTTTTTCCTGTCAAATGATGCTAAATTAAATCCAGGATTTAATACAACATAGTGACACACAATCTGAAGGGGTTAAAGTACAAACATCAACTTTAAACACACTTTGCATTTTAGAACTGGAAGTATTTGTTTTTTTGATCGTTTTTTTTTATTTGGGGGGTGGGGGGGGAGGGGTCAATGTGTTTTTTTTATTTTAGTACCTGTTTGATCCACGTAATGTTTTGTTTTTAAGTCACATAAAAAGACTAAATAAAGGACAGACAGGAGGTCCACGATACACTGCTTTATAGTAGTGCCGGGAATCACTGGGTACCTCGCGATACGATACAATACAGTGGATCACAATATCTATGATATTGGAATAAAAATCATCTGTAATAACTCACATTATATAGAAGAACACACATTTTTAGTAACATACATCCCCATTTATTTTTAGCTTGAACACAATCATAACTAGAAAAGTTGCATTACCTGTGATGATGTTAGTGTGAATGCTTTTAGAGGAAAGTACTGGCTGAAGATGCTGAAGCTTTTTGCTGAAAATGCAAAAGCTATTTCCAAAATGTTAAATTTTCTAAAATACTGGAAATGTCATTAATGAAAGAGCACTGAAGTTGACCCAAATTTCTTAAAGTTTTGTAGTAAAATTGCTTAAAAATCTCTGCCAATTTTGCAAAAATATTTAGTGTGTTGCTTAAACATGAGCTAAACTCAGATTTAGCCCCAAAGAACATAGTAGATGCCAAATTAGCCAAAAAAGCGAGTTTGTGGCTTAAAAACGAAATAAATTCCAAAATAGCCAAAAATTCGTCAGTAAACTAAATTAGTCAAAAACATTAGCATGTTGCTAAAATAGAAGCTAAACTCTTAAGTAGCTTAAAAAAAACCCCAGTAGATGACAAATTAACCAAAAACGTTAGCATGTTGCTAAAATATTTGATAAACTCCTAATTTTTTTGAAAATTACTACAAAAATGAAAACATAGCCCATGAATTTAATTAAAGGTTTATTGATAATCTAGTTAAAATTTTGAAATTTGAAGACTTTCTCATTCATTTCATAAGGGGCATATTTTTTATTATTATTTCAAAAAACTATAAAGTGTATAAAAAAACAAAAATACAAGCAGTAATGTCCTGAATGAGCTGAACGTTTTGATACTAAGGTGGATGAAATCACTGAAAGTGTGATTGAGTTTTACCTGCTGAAAATGTACAGAAAGAAGCAGAATTACTATAGTCTGAATGTTTAACAAGCAATCACACAATAACACAACTTGTGTCTTATTTATTATGGTTTTCAAGGCTATTTTGGAGTTTAGCTAATATTTCAGCTACATGCTAGCTGTTTTGACTAATTTAGGTTTTTTGTATTTTTTAGACTAATTTGACATTTAATTCACATTTTAGCTGCTATCAGCGTTTTCAGCTTCAGTGTTTTTATCAATACATTTCTTCAGCTATCAGAACGAGCAATTTCCGAGTCCAAATTCAGCTTACTGTATTTACACTAGCATTATCACAGGTAATACTATATATCTAGTCTGTAGTTCGTTTAAAGACGTGCGTTTTACATCCACTTTGCGAATGACCCGATTAGTCGACTAATTGGAAAATGACCAGTGATTAGTGGACTGTTAAAATAATGGTTTGAGGCAGCACTACTGCAGATGAAAACCTCTTGCTGAAGAGACGTGGCTCCAGCTGCTATGTAAATGAAGCCATTCATTTTCCCTGTAAATAAAGCAGTGTTTCCCCATCAATTCTACATGTTCATTAACATAAACGTAAAAAGCAGCTTGCTGTTTTCCTGCGTTTCAGAATCTTTTGGAATTTAAACACCGGCTCGTCTCCTGCAGCAGGGGTTAAAGGGTCAGAGGAGTTCCTCTCACCTGAGCGCCGCACACCTTGTCTTCGGGGTCTGTGGCTCCCTCACTTGGAGCTTGGACCAACTGCACACCTGTGAGACGAAGAAATTCAGGTAAACAAAAGCCGTCGTGTTTTTGCCGTTTCTGGATAGAAAAGTTCTTGTGACCTGCAGGCGGCCCGTCCGTCCCGCTCGGCTCCGACGGTCCGCTTGGCAAGGTGGATTTGCCGTGTGGATCACTGGTGGCTGTGCTGGTTTGACACGCCGGTTGGATCTGAAGGATGTAGCAGTCCGCTGCAGCCAGGGGGCGCCACGCCACGTGCAGCATGCTGACGGTGGATTTGATGAGCATCACCGGCTCTGGGGCGGCGGGGAGATCTGGCGGCAGACGAGAGGACGTCACGTTTGTAATCCGGACTTCTTGCCTGCACCGACCGTCCTCACCTGTCTCCAGGTACCACAGGTCTTTGCAGCAGACCTGGTAATCCCAGCTCTTGCGGTATCCGTCGCGGCCGCTCCAGATGTACAGCCTGGAGCCCACGGCTGTGCTGCAGTGGCCAGCCCTGGCTCTGGGCCTGCAGGCGTACGGATCGTCACAGGTGGGCCCCTGACTCTGCAGCTGGGCCTCCACGTCCTCCGGCTGCTCCGGGCCCAGGTTCTGCCAGCACATGGTGTCTGTGACGGGACGCCAGAACCGTCACCTCTGCTGTCTCTGTGGACCACGCCGTTCAGCTGTACGGTCACAAGAACTCACCCAGGTTGAGCACGCTCAAGGAGTTTGTGCAGACCCACTTCACCGCTGAGTCTGTGTGTCTCTGCGGCTCCGGAGCGGGAACCCAGCCGCCAAAAACGTACATCCTGCAGGCCAGAGGACAAATCCGGTTTTCACACCATGCATTTTGAACCCAGCGGATCACTCTCAGGGGGACAGGGTGGCTGGAGCCTATCCTAGCTACTGTTTGGTGAAGGTGGAGTGCAGCCTGGATGGGACAGGACAATTTAGAATCCTCAATGAACCAATAAAGCATGTTTCTGGACTGGTGGAGCAAACCCAGACATGCACGAGGAGAACATGCACACCCAGCTGGGATTTGAACCAGGAAGTCGTCGGCTCTCCTTCACACGTCTGTCTTACTTGTTTCCGATGACGTTGGCGGAATGAAGACTTCTGGGTAGAGAAGGCGGACCCTTTGGCTCAGGCGCCGACCAAACCATCGAGTCTGCAGAGAGGAGAGTCAGTTCTGTTACCACCACCCAGAAAACTCAAGCCAGGAGCAGGAAAAGAATGAAGATAATGAAAAGGGTCGGAAAAAAGAGACGGGACTGATTCAATTCCAAAAGTAAAAGGTCATCCCTCATGAGGACCGCCATTTCTACAGAGGAAAGTACCAAAATGAAAAATCAGAATTTATTTATAAAATGTTCAGTTTAGTTTTTAGAGCAGCAAGAGGCTGAAACACACCTTAGGTTGCAGGCCGAACACACTAGAACTACATTTTTAAAACTTTAAAAACGTAACTTCAACACTGACCAAATCTCAGAATACAGTCGGTACCCTAACCCGGTACTGGTACCTCAGCCTGGTCCACGTCAGGTACCCCTCTGGAACCAGTACTGATCCACGTCCTGTATTGGACTGGTACCGGTTTGCAGCCTAGAGGTTGGGGAGCCTTGATTTAATTGAATTAAAAAAAACAATGAGCTGGGGAAATCCAAAACGTACATTTTTGAGGCTGAGGGGTCCTTAACCAAACCTCAAAATGTGACGACTTGGGAATGCTGGATGTAAACACATGTTAACCATCATTAGCTTCAAACTAACTAAAAATAAAGACAATTAAGATGATAGTTTATTCAACTTTTAGTGAATCGTGCAGCTTCTTTCCTTCATTAGATTCTGTGATTAAAACAAGATTAAAACAAATAAGGTCGACATCTGAAACATGGAAAAAATTTTCACAAAAAAAAGTTTTGGATTTGAGTCACTGAATCAAATATAAATAAAGTGTTTTTTTGGTGCTGAACACTCACAACTTTGTTCAACTTTACTACACTCTGACTCCATGGAATATAAAGTAACGACTAATCGAATATTAAATTAGTGCTCAACCATTTTAATAGTCTATTAGTCGACTAATTGTGACAGCTCCAGCTATTGATAACAAAAATATAAAATGATCTGGCGGTCCAGATATAATCACCCAGGGGTCCAGACTTGGACCCGTGTTTTAAAGCTTATGCACGGACGAGTCCCCACATACGTTTGTTGACCTTTAAACCTTTTTGTGTTTTGGCCCAAACTTTGAGGCCTAGGAAGAAAAAAAGTCTAAAAAGCTGCAACAGAACCAAAGATCTCACCCTCTAAACGTCGCTCCACATCTTTGGAGTTCCCTTCGACCAGTTCGGGGTTGGATGTATTATACCACATGTGTCAAAGTCAAGGCCCGGGGGCCAAATCTGGCCCTCTGGGTAATTCTATCCGGCCCTCCAGATCATTTTAATTTATTGTTATTAATGATCTGATGTTATCTTATGCTCATTTTTAACTTGTATAATTTTGACAATATATATTTTTACAGAGAGTAAAATATTTAAAGTTATTTAAGGTTTAAGTTGTTTTATTCTGGGATAATATTCCTGCATTTTTACTATTCACAATTATGTTAAAAAGTTACCGTTTTAAAGTATTAAAAATGTAGTTTTAGAGTGTTCACTAAATGTTTCTCCTGTTCGCCCGGCGGCCTAAGGAGTGTTTTGAATTTTGGCCCGTTGTTTGATTGAGTTCGACCCTCCTGTTTTATACCGTCTGTCTTTGGGTTTGATGCTGTCTTTTATTTTTCTTAAGCACACTGATTAAAATTAGTACTACATAAAAAAGAACTGACCTACTTCTTTCACTCTGACACCTGAAGAAACTTCCGGCCAAAGCGTGTCACAGATACTCAGACGCACTAGAGAAAGTTCTGGAGAAAGATTCTGTCAAGGACAGAAGGTTTACCCAGATCCAGCTGCCAGGTGTCGTTCAGCCGGCTCCCCTGCATCCCTCCAAAGATGTAGAGCTTCGGAGAGCCCAGTCCGCTGTAGGCGACCGCCGTGTGGGACTCCCGCGGTGACGGAGCGCTGCCCTTGGCCTCAGGGATGTTCCAGCCCCTCACCCCCGACAGCGTCTGCAGCTCCAACTCGTACAAGTCATCCAAGTATCTGAAAGCACAGAGGGGTGTTTTTACCCCGTCGACCAGCTGCGGGGGCGGTCCCCTCCTCCACACTACCTTGGCACATTTCCATTGGGGTCTTCGCTGTCGTTGGCTATTCCTCCAAACAGGTAGCATTTGTTCCCCACGAGAGTGAAGCTGTGACCGATCCGAGGGCACGGGGGCACGCCGTTCCTGGGGGCGCGCGGCTTCAGCTTCTTCCACAGCCAGCGGCTGGCCTGCAGCTCGTACACGCTGTTGGTGTAACGTCCATACTCGACCATGCCGCCGAAGATCAGAACGCGCGTCCCCTCGCACACCAGGCCGTGGGCGGCGCAGCCGGGGGGGATGTCGCCCCTCACCGCAGGCAGAAACCACTGCTTTGACACTGAACAGAGAAGCTCGACAGTAAACATCAGGATGACTGCAGCAGGTCCACAACTCAGGTTCAGAAAGGTGAAACTAACACTGGGAGGAGCCATCCACATATACTTCCTGGTTTGACAAAAGATGACCAAAAAACATAGAAAGAAACTGTCAGAAAATTTGGTATGACTATGCTACCCAGAATGCCTAGAGGAGTCACGAGGCAGGTGATTGGTCAGAGAGGTTAAGGGAAGTTTTCCTAGAGAACTATGTTGTGCTTCTTTTTAAAATGGGCGGGGCCAATGCCAGCTCCACTCCATTCTGATGCATCCACTGTCAGACAAATCGATCCATGATCGTCTTTGTTTTCCTCGTCTGAGCTGAATCTGGATCTAAACTTTTTGTCTGGATGGTGACGGTATTGATCACCACTTTGGTTCCACCGCTAATGTTAGCTTGGGGTTGTGATGGGCTGTAAACTAGTGGGAGAGAGTGTAAAGCATGTGTCAAAGTCAAGGCCCGGGGGCCGAATCCGGCCCTCCGCATGATTCTATCTGGCCCTCTAG
Organism: Oryzias melastigma; assembly: GCF_002922805.2. Lineage (NCBI taxonomy): Eukaryota > Metazoa > Chordata > Actinopteri > Beloniformes > Adrianichthyidae > Oryzias > Oryzias melastigma. The sequence continues at coordinate 485,837 of NC_050534.1, forward strand.
GTCATTTTATTTTATTGTTATTATTGGTCCGATGTTATCTTGTTCTTATTTCTAACTTGTCTAATTTTGAGAAAATGTATTTTTATGGAGAGTAAAATATTGAAAGTTCTTTAAGGTTTAAGTTGATTTATTCTGGAATAATATTCCTGCGTTTTTATTATCCATAATTATGTTAAAAAGTTTCAGTTTTAACATTTTAAAAATTGGCATTCTGCTAGTTTTTTTTTTATTATTTTAGCATTTACTAAGATTTTTTAGGCTATTTTGGAGTTCAGCTAATATTTCAGCTACATGCTAGCTGTTTTGGTTAATTTAGGCTTTTAAAGGCTATTTTGAAGTTTAGCTGTTTTTTCAGCTACATTCTAGCTGTTTTGGCTAACCTTTATTTATTTATTTTTTGCTAATTTGGCATTTAGCTAATATTTTAGCTGGCTATCAGCTTCAGTGCTTTTATCTATCAATTTCAGCATCTTCTGCAGCCAAATTCAGCTTACAGCATTTACACTAGCATTATCACAGGTAATGCTATAAATTTAGTTAAAAATTCACAATTTAAAAGTTTAAAATGTAGTGTTTAATAAATGTGTATCTTGTTCCGCCCTTGACCTAAGGTGTGTTTTGGATTTTGGTCCCCTGTGCAAATTGAGTTTGACACTCCTGGTGTAAATAAAGGGATGATGGGATATCAGAGGAGGCTTACCTCCATGCCAACCACAAAGTAATTTGGTTTTGGCTAAAATCATAATAAAAAGACTACTGGGAGAAAGTTTACAATCTATAAAATTATAGCTGGGGTGGTTGGCTGTTAACTTGAACAATTTGAAGTAGAGAAAATATTTTTAGCTCAAACAAAATGTAATTTTTTTGTTCAGAAATTAACATGGCGGGTTTATATTTAGCAATTAAACTTTTACAAACATATGTTTGCTCGGGTTCTATGATGCTAACGTACTTTAAAGTTGTGTTTCTACTCGTTTTTATGATGCTAAGTGTAGCCGCTAGCTCTTGTTAGCAGCAACAGCCCCACAGCTGTGTAAAAAATGAATTTGTGATGCTGCCCTGTAGGCTAACGTGAGCCTGTGGCACACAGCTCCAGAGAACGCTCTTTCTTCAGACGGATGCTAAAAACATTAGCCGCTGCCCTGCTAGCTCGCGCGCCGCTAACGTTAGCTCACCGGTGTTGTAAACATGCAGATCCTCCGCGATGCCCTCGTTCCCGCCGCCGAAAACGAGGATCAGCTCCCGGATGGCGGCGGCTCGGTGTCCGTGTCTGGAGCGCGGAATCACGCCGGTGACCGAGTGAACTTTTCTCCATTGCGGCTCCTCGACTCTGGAGCTCATTTTCCCCGTTCAGGAGGCAGAAGTTTGGCGCTGTTGACGTTTCAAAGATCTGGGCGGGCCCAAAAGAAGAACTCTAACGAAGAGGTGGAAAAACGAAAGAGGTCTCACTTTTTTTGGTTTTCAAAGAAAAGAGAAATCATAGAAGTATGGAACTTTTTTAAGGCCATAAATATTGGAAACCAAAATA